>NW_007730132.1:205377-206001 GCF_000696425.1 Galeopterus variegatus
CCCTGGTGTTTACCACATGGCCTCGCCCACCCAGAGTCTTATGCCACCATCACAAGGCTCATGCAGGTGGCAGAGGGGGCAGAACCACAGATGCCTCCCACCTTCTGCAACCTGACCGTCCTCCCTGTGAGGCCCTCTCCCCGCAGCATGCCCTCTGCATCCGCACTCCAGCCGATGCACCGTGCAGAACACCCTACTGTAGGGGATACCTGCATCTTCCCTGCCTCTCACCGGGGGGACCTTCCCACCCTTGCCACACCACGTGGGACGTCTTATCCTTCAAGGCACCAGTGAGGTAGCTCCTGCCCACACGTCAGAGGTGCTCTGACAAGGGGAAACCGCAAACCTTACCCAGATATAGTAAAGCAGGAGGGAAGATGGCGAAATGGTGCCACCTGGGCAGGGCGGGATGCTGAGGCTCTCCTCCAGTGTGTGTTCAAAACCCCCTGCTCCCTGCCCTTCCCTGGCTCTGGAGGGAGAGATGATACTTCCCCAACACCTGGACTCTCGACTCTTGCTTCAGGTCACCCTTTGTGCCCCGCTCTCCTGCCCTCCCCTCTCCTGCCAGCCTCCGTGTGACCCCCAGGGGCAGCTGTGACCTCTGGCTGAGCTCTCCTAACCCAG
>NW_007730133.1:0-20884 GCF_000696425.1 Galeopterus variegatus
TGCACCACGCTCAGCCAATGAGCGCACCGGCCATCCCTATATAGGATCCGAACCCGCGGCCTTGGCGCTACCAGCGCTGCACTCTCCCGAGTGAGCCACGGGGCCGGCCCCAAATATACTTTTTCATCTAAACACATAATGTTCATTACAAAGGTATTTCTATTCTTTAACTCTTGTCAGACAGCTATTTAAAGTAGAAATGGCATCACCAGCTATTCTGAGCACTGAACAGGATTTTAGTTCTATTCTGGAAATATTCTATCAGATAGGTAACATTTTTCTCAAACAGATTATGACACAGAACTGCACATGACTTGCCTAAGGAAACAAAACGAGTCTGCCAAAGAATTCAACCTTTAATTACTGAATTTGGGTACCAATCACTCTGTCAGCCTCTCTGGTTTCTTAACCATTTCTTCTTCTTTTTCTTCTTTTTTTCTTTTTTCGGCAGCTGGCCAGCACAAGCATCCAAACCCTTGATCTTGGTGTTATCAGCACTGCGCTCTAACTGACTGAGCTAACCGGCCAGTCCTTTTAATCATTTCTTCTAAGACACGGGTTTATCCCTAAAAAACATTCCCTGTGTAATGCAGTTATGCATTTGACATGCTTTTCTTCTCATAACTGTTGCAATTACCTTCCAAGCAACTTACTTGCTTGCCTCCAAGCAAGAAAGGAATCTCCATTCAGATAACACCTCTAAAAGATTTGAAAATCAAAAGTAAATTAATAACTTTCCTATGTAAAACTTGGCAAGATTACTACAATTAGCGAAATTACTAGTCTGTCTACTGTAAGACCATTCATAGACTGTGTGGCAGATAATTTCAATGATACTCTGTGTGCTTTGGGGCTATGTAATGTGAGCAATTTCTCTGGTAGGCAAATACAAAACCCCACTTTTAAATGCAAAAAAAAAAGGGACCTTACTGAGCAAGCTGTTTAAAAATACTGAGATGAAATAGGGAGGGCAATGCATTTTTTGAGATTTCAGTGGACTTAAAAAACCCTAGAGCTTATATTTTCAGGAATGCCTCTATGATGTGGGTGGAAGAGGCAAAGAAAGTGGCACTTGCTGCTTCAGTGATGGGGCTACCTTCTTGTAGTACAGACTCATTTGATTCTGAACATGTAGCCCAAAGGGCACCCATTGAGGCCCACAGAATGTAATCATCTCAAAAACGTGGTGTGTTATACCTACAAGTTTAAAAAAAAAAAGAAATTAATTGCCAACATAAAAACTGGGAGATTTTGGATAAAAATATGTATTGTTGGCTTCTAATACAATTCAGATCTGGAACCGCAGAGCCTGTGTTCGCACATGGCAACAGTCAACTGGAGTGGAAAAGTGGCTCTCTGCTTAGAAGGGGGCTATGTTTTTTACCTGACTACAGCCCCCATCAGGTGCATGGCTCTGGCAGGCATTTGACTCTGTGACCAGTTAGACTATCAAAGGGTTTGTGTAACTGATTTGTGTAATTCAAGTGTTCAATCCACATCCATTTTGAGCTTTGCTAGAGCTCATGGCAAGGAAAGATTGGGTGATATTAAAGACCAGTCCTGGAGTACTGAGAAAAAATGAACTATATTCTAGTCACATTAGTCTTAGCAGAAGATAAGAAATCCTTTCTACTGTTAACTTTGATGGGTAAACCTGATAGACTTTTCTCCTTTGGAAGGAGATGTTTCCATGGTTCAATAGACTCCCACCCCATGGTCTGCCATGTGCAGGGTTCTCATGAATCACATTTCTACTATATTTAATGTGGGTGTAACAGGCAGGAACTTTGGAGAGTTCTTGAGCCCTTCAATGTGACAAAGATTTAAGACAATTTAGGTCCTTTGTTTCTCTCACTGAGGACGCTTGAAAAGCAGTCTTAGAGAGAAACTGACTCAGGATATACAAATGCCTCTGCCCAAGGCTGAGGAATACTGCTATCCATAATTCTTAGAGGTGTACTCCTTTATAATCTGATGTTTCTGAATTTAGGTAACGTGTAGTTCTCATATAGTATTTTCCTAATCCTGACCCCAGAAAAGCTATAATTAAATCAGTGGTGTAACTGAAATTTGATAAGATCTTAGAATGGAGAACTATGAGAATTATTATTTGGTTTTAAGATATTGTTTATGGAATGTTAGCAGGACAGAACGGAGTGATGCTTCTGAGTTAGGATCCGATGGAAGGTAAAATGGACTGAATATTTGTGCCCCGCCCCCCAATTCATATGCTGAAATCCCCTAATCCACTGTAGTGGATTGCATTATGTCCCTCCCCAAACTCCCCGAAGCTTGAATTTTATCCCCCAAGTTCTATATATTAGAAACTTAGCCCCACTGTGACTGTTAAGAGGGTGGGAAATCCTATTATGGTAACTGGAAGGTGGAGCCTTAAAGAGGTGATTGGATTGTAGGACCATGCAGTAGTGATTGGATTGTAGGACCATAAGATATTGTTTATGGAATGTTAGCAGGACAGAACGGAGTGATGCTTCTGAGTTAGGATCCGATGGAAGGTAAAATGGACTGAATATTTGTGCCCCGCCCCCCAATTCATATGCTGAAATCCCCTAATCCACTGTAGTGGATTGCATTATGTCCCTCCCCAAACTCCCCGAAGCTTGAATTTTATCCCCCAAGTTCTATATATTAGAAACTTAGCCCCACTGTGACTGTTAAGAGGGTGGGAAATCCTATTATGGTAACTGGAAGGTGGAGCCTTAAAGAGGTGATTGGATTGTAGGACCATGCAGTAGTGAATGGATTAAAAATGGTGGTCAGGGGCATGATTCTGAGGGCTTTAAAAGAAGAGGAGAGTCTGTCTTTCTCCCTCTGTCTGCTTCCACCATCTTGCAATGTGAGACCACTGGGTCACTGTCACCACCACCAGATTGACTTTGGACTTCCCAGCCTCAGAAACTGCAAGCAATAAATTTTGGTTTTCTTTATAAATTACCTAGTTCCAAGAATTTTGTTATAAGCAACAAAAATGGACTAATACACCCCCAATATCATAGTATTAGGAAGTGTGGACTTTGGAAGGTGATTAGGTCATAAGGGTAGAGCCCTCATGAATGGGATTGTGCCCTAGTAAAAGGGAATCCAGAAAGCTCTCTCACCCTCCTTTCCCCATGTGAGGATATAGCAAGAAGACAGCAATTTATAAACCTAAAAGCAGGCCCTCACCAGACTACAAATCTTCTGGCACCTTGATCTTGGACATCCAATCCTCCAGAACTATGAGAAATAAATGTTTGTAGTTTAAGTCACCAAGTCTACAGTGTTCTGTTGTAGTAGTCCCAACAGACTAAGGCAAGACTGTATGGTTGAAAATCAAGGGAAATACAGGCAAAGAGAAACGGATTTATAAAAGATCCAGAAAATGTAGTTATCTGACATTACTTAAAAATAATTGTGCTATATATGTTCAAGGAAATAAAAGACAAGATTGAGAACTTCAGCAGAAAACGGAAAACCTTGAAAAATAACCAAAGAAAAAAATGTAGAGCTGAAAAGTACAGTGACAGAAATTTAAAACTCAGTGGATGGATTTAATAGCAAATCAGATAGAGCTGAAGAATATTAACAAATTGAAAGATAGCTTAAAAGAAAAAAATTTAGAATGAAGCAAAAAGAGAAAAAAGGTGGAAAATGTACAGGAAAATGTTAAAGACAAGGGGATACAATGAGAAGGTTAATAAATACATAAATTGGCATTCCAGAAGGAGAGGAGAGAGAGAATGGAGCAGAAATAATATGTAAAGATATAATACCTGAAATTTTCCTATACTGATGAAAGACATCAACCTACAAATTCACAAAGTCCCAAACTAGATAGATATGAAGAAAACCACACATTGACTTATTTTAAAGCAGCCAAAGTAGCGGGGAAGGGGGTGACTAGAAGAACATACTTTAAAATAATTATACTTTAAAATAATTACAGTCATCATATCTGGCTTGTAATATTGAGAATGATTTTTGCTTCTTTATAGTAGTTTTTCAAGTTTTATAATTAGAAAATATAACCATAAAAGTTTTTTATTTATTATTTTTGTTGTTTCTGTTATCATTATTTTTTGAGTATCAGGAAAAATGGCTTGGGTCCTTCCTGCTAAGCATCTAAATTTAGCATTCCGTCTTCCATGCCTTTTTATATGCATTCTCATAGACTCTCACCCATGCAAATTCCTTTAATATCTTGAATAATCAAGAAGTAATACAATTTTCCATGAAGTCATTTAAATAAGTCTAGTCACTAGACTCTGGTGGAAAAAGAATGCCCTCCAGGATCAGATAGATAACGGATATTACAAATAATTACTTGATTCCCCTGTGTCCAGAACAAGCACACAGGAGGTGTTCAATAAATATATGTTGGTGAGTGGAAGGAAAAAAGGGTAAAATTTATTCATTCTTCCATTTGATTAACTAAGGCCTGGGAAAATTACTTAATCTCTCCAAGACTGGCTTTTCTCATCTGTAGAACAGGATAACAGCACTTATAAGGCTGGGCTGGTTTTGAGGAGTAATCAAAATAACACAAAGTTTCCTCTTTCCTTGTTTGCCCTTTTTTTTTTTTTTTTTTCCCTTTTTTGTCTTTTTTACTGACCGGTAACGGGATCGCAACCCTCGGTGTCACGCCCGTACCGGGGACCAGCAACGGGATCGCAACCCTCAGTGTTGCGCCCGCACCACGCTCAGCCAGTGAGCGGGAACCGGTCTCCACATGGGATCCGAACCCTCGGCGGGAGCGCCACCACACTCCCAAGCAGCGCACTTTCCAGTGCGCCACTGGGCCAGCCCTTGTTTGCCCTTTTTTACAAAGCACCCAACTGCCTTTAAAAGTCAATTCCCAAAATGTAATATACCTTAAAGAGAACCCCACAGATAACTCTAAATGCTTACTATTGAGAATAATGCAATATTCTACTCCATTTTCTGGGCTTCTGGTACTGCCTACCCATGATGGGCTTCCAAACCTGGGTCCAGTGTGTTGATTCAGACTTCTGCATACCAACCATGGTGTCTGTACATTTATCTCTTTTAATCCTGCACAATAAAGCCTTAAAATTTTATTCCTATATCAAACAGCCACTGGGAATTATTCTCTCTTCCCTCTCATTTATTTCTTGTATTTTCCAAAGCTTTGCACTCTCCTATGATGCTTTTGAAGCAAATTCTAAGCCTTCCTCCATCTGTCCTTTTCTCTCCCAGTTTAGACATCTACCTGGTGGGGACACAGACCATCTGCATGTCATCAGAGCTCCTCCCCATGGTTAGATTTCAAAACAATCTTTTTCCCCCCAATGTGTTCTCCTTTTAGAAACCTTTATATCTCCCCATTGAACAGATTCACAGTTTTGTCTGTTCGATTTTTCAAGGGCTTTATGTTTCATTTCTCCTCAGTGGGATGGATGTTTTCCACGCAAAGCCAAATGAGAATTTAAAACATCTGCATCTCTGGCCTGAAGGAGCATCAAACTCCTGCTTTGCTAAGTGAAATATTCTATGATTAATAATAAATAGCACATTTCCCTGTCACTTTTGCAACTCAGCCTGGGGACAAAGACACACTAAGTTTAGCATGCCCTTACTTGCTATTACATGAACAAAAATAGTAATTGGAAGTGCATTTATCTGGGATATTGTTTCAGATATCTAAAGAAAGGCCTTCTCTATTCTTGTTTCTTTTTCTTCTCAGGGACCTGTATGAGGTGGTTCACTGTGATGCCACCTTACAGTCGCATATGTGATAGCTCTTGTAGCAAACACTACTAGTGCCTCACCCAGGTCCTTCCAGACCCTTTTATCAGTTCAGGGCACCTATCCTTCAATGTCTACAGGTGGGCTTTGCTGCTGCAAGCTGGTACCTGCAACCTTCATTGGACCACCCCTGGGCATGGGTACCACCTTGCCCATATGGATAGCTGAAAAATGCCTAGGAGATTTTTGTCCCTCATGCCCACCCCAGGGTTGCCTGGAGCCAGTGACTGATGGGTGTGGAAGTATAAAAGCCCAACTCCTGTTCTTGAGGTGTAATGTACGCTCCCCAGAACCCCCACGGGATCAGGCTGAGTCTGGGAGTTTAGTTGAAAACACTCTTTTTTCATCTCTGCCCTTTTCTTGTCTTGCTTACCCAATTCCCTTACTAGTTGATCCTGGGAGTACTTCCTTTAATAAGTCACTTTCACTCAAATGCTTGACTCAGGGTCTGTTTGGGGAGAAACTAATCTAAGACAGCTCTGTAGTTTTCTTAGCCATGGACATCAGGACCCCTCATGCCTTTCAGCATTCCTGGGTAGTGATGAGATCTTGGGGTGGCTGATTGTCAGGCAACTAGAGGCCCTAAGAGGGCCTCCAGCCTCCACAGATCCTCCAGGCTCCAGGCCAGCCCCACAACAGCTGTCATGCCTGAAGGGATCTGGCAGTCTGAGACAAAGGGCTTTCTCAAGCTAAACAGAGTGGACCTAGACTCCACCATCAGAGGATGCTCCCTATGATTTGGTGCTGTCTGTGCAAAGCAAGTAACCTTTTTGCAACTTGGGGGCACAAAGAAGCCCTAACAATGACTGTGACTCAATTTCTCATGAGCCTGAATTACGGATCTTAGAGTTGGATTTAAGTTGATTTAAAGCAAATAAAGTTACAACTTTTTATCTCCTATCTGATTGGTATATTAAGAGACACTTGGGGGCACAAAGAAGCCCTAACAATGACTGTGACTCAATTTCTCATGAGCCTGAATTATGTATCTTAGAGTTGGATTTAAGTTGATTTAAAGCAAATAAAGTTACAACTTTTTATCTCCTATCTGATTGGTATATTAAGAGAAATACTCGATATAAAGTGACTGATGTGACCAGGTCCAGAAGTCTGTAAGAAATGGAAATGATGATGGAGACAACAGGGGGTATGTCAGGGCAATGTGGAGATATTTTCAGGAAAAGTGGTATTTCAGTGTGCACTGATAATACCACTTTTCTGTGCCCTCTGGTCAAAACAATATTATTGAATGTGACAAAAAGAAGTCCACGCTCTCTCTTCCTAACCTAGGGAGTGGACCCACCTCCCCATCCCCTTGATAATCAAAACACTCAGGGGCAGATCCCAACCACGGAGAGACAACAGACCTCTTCTTCCATTACATTACCATCTACCAGCACATCACTGGCCACAAAAGCAGTATCTTCTTCTGAATGATCTACAAGTTAAAAATGATACACCAGCCTCCCATGAATATTTGTCTTTTCCTCTTGCTTAGGTCTCTAAGCTGTAAGTTCAAATTTGGAGACAAGATCCAAGTCACCCTGTAGAGAAGAGCTAATGAAGTCCTGTTGGATATAGCTTTGATTAATATCCTCATACCGTCACATTTTTAATGAATGCCTCCTCTGTGCCCAGCAGAATCAGGCATTGACAGATGCTTTTCTCTATCTTTATCATGAACATTTTTCTTTTAAGCTCAGAAATAGAATTGATGTCAGTTCAGGCTTCTTCTAATAATGTACTTTAGACATCTCAAGGCTCCCCAGCCTCACCTAAGTACTTACTTAAAAAAAATAAAATTAAAATGGTTTGGGGCTTTCCTTCCAATTACTTGTTCCCCAGGTCAGAATTTTACCAAACACAATCTTTCTCCGCCAAAAAAGAGAGTTAAGAATTTCACTAGTAATTTAACTAGTACTTTAAGCAATGTTACTCTAGGAAATTCAGGTTTACTTCTCTGGGCCGACTGGACTCACTCTGACACAGAGAAAGAATGGAGCTGGGGAAATATCCATATGCATAATTTTTTTTTCTTTTCATTAGCATTAATTCATCCTAAGTGACTAGTGCCTTTGTTAACTTTGCTTCTAAAACTATATCAGAAGGTAGAACCCTAACAAAGGACTAAAGTAAAGGTAATTATGAGAGCCTTAAATAAATTTGAGCAGGATGTGGGATCTCAGCAAATACTAGCCAACTGCAGAGGTTGACTGTAGTCTGGGTTGCAGCAAAGATTTCATCAGGTACAACTGATTGAACCTTAGGCTGCTGTGTTGTCTGAAAGAAAACCTCTTAAGCTACAGGCGGAAAGCTGGATGAAGTGGAACCAGATTCTCACGTAGAAGCTTCTGCTGAGTATTTCCATTGGGATTTGTTGGAAATGGAGCTTCCAGTTTTATCACCTCTGTGTTCTCCCCATGGTACTAGACAGAGCTGTGGAGGCAGAGATCACCATTTAACCAGAGCACATATTATATTAATGCAGTGTAGCCAGTGACCCAGAGGCACAATTACAAAAAATGAGACAATTAAAAAAGACCCAAAGATGCTTCTTTATGACGGGAGCAGCCATTTTCCAACCCCTGTCTGAAAAATTCTAAATGGCAGAGTTTTGAGCAAATCCTTCAGAAGATTCCAAGACCTTTGGGAGGTATTATTGGCTGTCTCAACAAACACCACTGTAATCTCCACTCACTCCCATGATCTTATCCTATAGAGGACTGGGCTGGCTCCTATGCCCAGAGAACAGCACAAGTTTGTGTGTGTGTGTACACAGAATAGCAATCACTGGGTCTAACATTAGATTTTTTTTTAAATCAACAATACAGATGATTCATATTTTGAGCATCCTTCAGATAATGCAACCCTACAATATATGTTATTCAGCATATATTGTTGATCAAAGGCTTATTTAATATTTTAGAGAAACAACCAAATGGTGATTCAGCTGGCTAGTTACTTTATGTATCAGTTCGACTGGATCATGGGATGCCAGATATCTGGTGATGCATTATATCTGGGTGTGTCTATGAGGGTGTTTCCAAAAGACATTCGCGTTTGAATTGAGAGAGTGAGTGAATTGAGAGGGCATTGCCCGTCCCAGTGTGGGTGGGAAGCATCCAACCCATCGAGGACCTGAATAGAACAAAAAGGTGGAGGAAGGGAGAATTCGGGTTTCTCTCTCTGCCTGACTACTTACGCTGGGACATCCATCTTCTGCCCTCAGTGCTCTTGGTTCTCAGGCCGGCAGACCCTGACCAAAATCTATACCACTGACTCTCGGCCTTCAAACCACACCACTGGCTTTCCTGGGTCTCCAGCTTGTCGATGACAGATCATGGGACTTCTCAGCCTCCATAGTTGTGTGAGCCAATGCTACATATAGATGGTAGGTAGGTAGGTAGGTAGGTAGGTAGGTAGGTAGGTAGGTAGGTAGAGAGAGAGGAAAGAGAGAGAGAGATGTATATATACTACTGGTCTGTTTCTCTGGAGAACCATGACTAATACAAAGTTCTATACCTCTATTTAGTTAGCTCCCTCAAATGAAATACTTTCATGAGGTGTCTTAGGCTGGCTTCTCCCAGCAGCAGCCTGTGAGACCAGACTCTGAGTGTAAGTAGTCTACTTAGGTGGCAGTCCTAGGAAGGACCCACAGTGGAGTGGGGGAAATAAGACAGGGAAGTTTCCATTATCAAGCAAGTTACCACTGGGAGCAACTTAGACTCAGTGCTGTTTAACAGCTCTGGAGCAAGGGATATGCATTATTACCTACCATCTGCCATCAATCATTTGTTGAAGGGTGACGGGAGTGGAGTGGGGGAAATAAGACAGGGAAGTTTCCATTATCAAGCAAGTTACCACTGGGAGCAATTTAGACTCAATGCTGTTTAACAGCTCTGGAGCAAGGGATATGCATTATTACCTACCATCTGCCATCAATCATTTGTTGAAGGGTGACGGGTTGAACACTAACTCCTCACACCTCCAGTCTGCCTACATGTATGAGGAAGCCCTCAGGCAGGGTTAAAGGAGCATGAGGCTGGTTGAAAGCCAGTTGGGGTAGCATGCACAGGAATGCATAATAAAGTCCAGTTTTTTGTTTTTATTTTCAGGTGAGGGGGAAGGAGTCAGTTTTTAGAAAGATCTGGTATTTAAAAAAATATAGCATTTTAATAAATTACAAAACTAAAATATATAACATTTCCCTAGCACGCATCCTTAGGAAAAGAGGAGTTAGAATAAAATCAACAATGTTTGCATCTCCAGATGAACTTGAATTCACTTTCTTTTAATCTCTTTCTCATCTAGTACTCTTCTCTTTTTGATTGCTCTTGTTCTTCTTCTAAATTATTTTAATTTAATTTAATCATTATTATTTATACCCTGCCTGCTTTCAGAAATGGTTTGAGGTGATTTACAAAACTATCCATAAAAACCATACATTTCTTGCTGCAAATTTTATGTTATCAAAATATCTATGACAGCCAGATAACCACCTGAGCAAAAAACTAAGTCAGGATATTATTCCATCTCTTTAGTAAAATCTGGGTTTCAGAGCTGAGAGATTATCTGAGTGTTCCAGTGAAGGAAACAGATCCAAAGTCAACAAAATTCATTATCCCACTATCTAGCTGGTGGGAGGGGCCTGGCATGGAAGGATGGAAGTCTCAGTTCTTAGCATGCTCTTGGTATCCGTCCATTCTCATTACCAAAATCAAGGAAACAACTTGTGATAGAATATTGATTCTGTTTGAAAAAACATTAACTTTCTCATCAGGGCTTTGTTCAATTTGGAAACCTGACATAACAGGAGGCCAATGCTCAGACGACCCTCGGATGGCCTCTCATGTCTGCCTCATCTTTTTCTATTCAGCTTATATTTGAGTTGGATGCCTCTGGGCCAAACCAAATATTTTTTACTGGCATGAAGGTCTTCTTCACCAACCTTGTATAATGACACCAATTGGTGATGTAATCCCCACTAAAAACTCTTTTTATCCCTTTCCAGCCAATGGGACCCTGCCCCCCCGCCCCCCGATGTTTAGCAGCCCTCTGTGGGTGTGAATGAGACAGTACCCATGTGAAATTATGCTTGGATTACACACACTGCTAGTTATTCATCCAGCAGCAATTTGGAGGCTGAGGCTTACAATTAGCTATTTGATCTTAATCAGTATTGGTCTTGGCCCCTGGTACACTGTGTCTTTCGGATACCACTTTTCCGGTGTTTGGATGGCCTATTTAATTAGACAGCTGAAATTGCCTGTGCCTAAGAGACAGGTCAACTTTGAAGATTTTTCAGAAAGTCCTGGTCATTTTATTTCTTGTTCAAAACGAATCTAACACATCCCCATCTGATAGAGTAGATAGGTAATCTATGTAAATGTTAGAAACTTAGTTGTCCTCTACCTACTGGGTCTGCTTGGTAATAATAATCTTTTGGGGCTTCCCCAAATCTCAGAAGGTTTCTGAGTCAGCTCCTGGGGGTGGATAAAAACTCTAGACTACTGGGAGAAATGTCCTTCTGTGGTATTCATAGTCAACTTTTCAAAATATAAGAAATGCTCACTATGAAAATGGCTCATACTGGTTTATTCTGTTCTGCTTAGCCCTGGGGATGAGGACAATGACCCTGCAGGAGAGTCCTAAGCTGCTGAGCGCATTTGAGTCCTAGGAAATCCCACCAAGGGCATGGCACACAGGAAGCACTTAGTAATTCCCATCACCACAATCACCATTATCAAAGGCCTTACTAGAGGAAGTTGTAGCCAGGAACTGCATGTGACATTCTCTGCACTAGAAAAGAGCTAAAATTGGGATTGTTTTATGGCTTTGCTAAAAGGAGAAAAAAACATATACCATATTTTACCAAGGCAAAACAGCCTTGCCTCATTTCTTCAGTCCTGCTATCTCAAAATGTTTGGCTGGATAAATCTGTGAAGTGAGATGATCAAAGTACCTACCATGGGAGAAAGTTGGGACAATTACACAGATAATGCCCCATAAAACACACAATCTGGCCTATATTAAAAACAGAGAGAATAATAACTAGTGTTATTTTTAGTATGTGGATACCAACAAGAATGACTGTGTTTTGCAAAGAGGAAGCATTTACCTTCTGAAGCAGGGGGAGGGACAGGTAGCAAATGTCCCACAAGGCAAGAGCCTTTAAGAAAAAGTGGGGGTCCTGTGGTCATTATCAGGGGCCCACAATGTCAAGGATGCTTGTTTCCATTAGTAGGTAATTCTAGTATGTTCTCATTGTTATTTTACTCTTTGTGCCCCCCTCCCTCTTCTATCCCAGCTCTAATGGATTGATTCTTAACCCAAAACCAAAATTAAATATGCCTCCTGCATTAAGTCCTGCCTCAGTGACCTCATCTGCCAAAGCAAAAGCCAAGAAGACCTTACACAGAACAGGCAAGTGGAAGCAAAGCCTTAGCAAAAACAATGGTGGGTCTGGCCCTTTCCACCCATGGGTGCTTTGTCCCAAGCTCTCGGAGGCAGTCAGGTTGGACAACCATGTACATGGTCTCTCTGTCTTCTCGTTATTTGGGTGTAGTGCTGTCCATGCTAAAATAATTGCTGACTAGGAAAATGCACCCCTTGTATGAAAATCCCCAAGCATCTTGCCCTGCATGAGACATAGCAATGCTTTGGTTAAGAGGCCACAGAGCCCAGGGATCCCAGCAGAGTTAATGCTAAGATGTCATTGGGTCTATGTAGACTCAGGCTCACCCAGCAAGGATTGATCCAAATAAAAAGATTTATCCCCTGAATTTAAAAAAGAAACATGCAAACCTTAATAACTATACACAGCTTCTACTGTGTTCAGAGTCAACTTCTGTTTTTTGGATCTAAGTCGAAATGGAATGGCTCCCTCTGGATACACCAAGAAGAATGTCAGAGATTAACTTCCATGTAAGGGAGGATGAGTAGATGGGAGTCCCAGGTACTGTGTAAGAAGTTAGCAGTTCACTAGCTAATGGTCTTCCTGGGCCCCTCCAATCTCTGAAAGCCCTGGGTGATCAAGTGCTTGTAGATAACAACTATGGATCCTTGAGGACTGTCCTCCATGGAATTATCCCTATACCCCTCATACCTTCTCAAGCCATGCTCATTCTATTTTTTCTCTCTGTCCCTCTAACAGAATACAAAAATGATGCTCTGAAGCCCCAGTCTGCAAAATGACCACCAGAGGACTAACATACGGCCCAGCATATGTTAAATGAGGGCCTATGAACCCCCACAAGAAAAAGGGAGGCTGACCAGATAACATGGTGCTTTGGGCTACCTGCTCTGGAGTGTCGAAATCTAGTTCCTGCCGCACATTATTCCACTTATTTCTAACAGCACCTTCTCTGGGCTGTCCTGGCTACAACAGCTCCCCATTCATTATGCTCATGTGGGTGTCTTTTCCTGGAATTCAGGATTTCTAAAGAAATTGTCATAAACGACAATGACATTGGAAACATCTGCTTGTCATTTTAAAACCAGATCTTCCTTGCCTGCATTCTGATGCAGTGGTAGCAATACTTAGCATCCAGCAATGACTTGGGAAGGTCAGTTTGCAGAGGAAACAGAAAGTCTGGGAGGAGTTCTCTTAAACCGTGGAACCCTAAGAAAGGTTTGTCATAATTGTCTAGTGTATAGAAACGAGTGTGGTTACCCTAACCCCTTATCCGAAGAAATCTCCTACTTTCAGCCAAACTTTTAAATGTCCTTAACATGGGACCTGAGGCAGTAATAAGAATTAGAGCTCCTGTTACTCAACTTAGTACCTTATGTGGAGCACCTTATTCCATCCCCACAAACACCCTGCAAGGTATTTGGTATTATTTTTGGAACTTTATAAATGGGGAAACTGAGGCTCATCGGAGTTCGATTACTTGCTTAAGGCCACCTGACTGGTAAACTGCAGACTCAGTGCCAAACCAACGTCTTTCTGGCCACAGATGCCAAGTCTTCACCCTGGGATGTATCATCTCTCGATGGTCAGAGATGCACCTGTCTTCTGTGCACTAAAGGTAAGAGAGATCTTTAGAACTGTGAAAAAGGCAGTAAGTAATCTCATTTTTTAAATGCCTCACCTGAGAGATCTCAGAGCAATCTGCACTAATCTCACTGAGCCGGCAGGTTATTACTGATCTGTCCGTGATGGGAGCGATGATTGCCACCCACTAGGTCTCAGCACATTCTCACTGCTTCAGCGTTAAGGTTTCCCTGAAAACCCCAAAGCTCCTAATCACTTATTCTGACAAGAAAGACAGGTCACCCCCTGGAAGCTAACGTTTAAAGTGTGCCTCTCATCCTGGGTTCCTTCCTTCCCAGGACTTGGGACAGGCCAGTGGGAAACCCTCGGAGACTCCAAAACTCAAATGAATCCAGATTCACCGTTTCACCGTTTCTCTTTAATTGGTGGAGGCCGACTTGTTTTGTTCAAAGGCACGTCAGAGCCTGCAGGGTGAGCATTGTGTCCCAAGATTTAGCCTGTTTCATCGTCCTTCATTAGGATGCAGGGAAAACCCTGGCATCATCAACTGGGCCGGAGGAACAAAGACAACATGGAAATTGGGACAGGGCAATGAATCCCTCGCTCTCCACTTTTTCAAAACAAGATTCTGACCATTTACTCAAGGACTCATTTTGTTGTTTCTTACAAAGAAACAGGAAACTTCAGAGGAAAGAAGGGGCCCCGGTTTCTTACATGGTGGCCCAGGGAGGCTGGAGGTCACAGAGGGTGTTGGCAGGAGGCTAGCTTGGTCCCAAGACTAAGGAGGGGACCACTCCCCTTGTTAGGGTTTGGAGGAGATCACTCAGGAGCAGGAAAGTTTTTCCTTCTCGTGAAACCTTCTAGGGAAGGTGAGGCCTGCGGGAAGCAGCACTTGAAGACTGTCTCCTCGGGGACTCTCATAACCTCTTGATCACTGGAACTAGGCCAAACCTCGCCAACTGTTTCTCATCCTTAATCTACCAGCCCATGAAGCCTGAACAAGAGGTCTCTCCTCAGACTGATGGAATTCCTTTGAAAATAAATCCATTTCCAGCCTGACAAGAATAGACCCTTGTTTCTGAAATGCAGGTCCCAATTCTCATTTTGAGAACTGGTCTTTATAATGAATGGCTTATCTTGTAAATTGGTAAAACCTTTTAGTGACCTTTTTGGCAATAGCTCTCAAAAGTTTAAATATGTGTTCCCTTTAAACTAACAGTTCAACATCTAGGAATTTATCTTACAAAAATATCTCTACCTGTGAACAAAGAAATAAATGTAAGGATATTCATTGCCGTTCTCTTTATAATAGCAAAATATTAAAAACAATATCAAGTCCATCCTAAGGAATCGGATAAATATGTGTTTGTACATTCATGCATACAATGGAATACTCAGCAATCATTTTTTCAAATGAGGTAGACAAACATGGACTGACCTGGAAAAAATATCCATGACTGGGAATAAGTTGAAAATTTGTATGTATATTTTAATCCACTTTTGTTTAAAATAGAGTTTCTCAACCTTGGTACTACTGACATTTTGGCCAAATAACTCCTTGTTGTGGGGACTGCCCTGTGTATTGCAGGATCTTTAGCAGCGTCCCTGGCTTCTACTCACAGATGCCAGCAGCACCCTCTTCTCCACCACAATTACAACAATCAAAACTATTTCCAGACTTTGATAAATGTTCCCTGGGGATGGGGAGAGAGGGCAAAATTACCCCCAGTTGAGAACCACTGGTTTAAAATAATGACATATAGACAACTTAGGTTTGCAGACCATAGAAAAAAGTCTGGAAGGATGCACCAAGTTTCAAACAGTGGCTCCACTGGGAACCAGGATTGATCAGGGAAAACAATGCTCTCTTTTCATTTTATACACCTCTGTACTGTTTGAATTTTTTTGACAAATATGTATTTCTTCTGCAATTAAGTAAAAAAAATCTATTTCCACTCCACTTCCACTCACAGACATACACATACACAAAGAAAAGAATGAAAATAGCTTGTATCAAGAGACAGTCAATCAGGACTCATAAGACAGGCAGACAAGCCTTACCTGGGGAGGGATGTCCTAGAAGAGGACTTACGAATGGGACACCATGGTAACCAGAGCTCATCGACCAATCATCTGGAGTCTCACCAAGCCACAAGAGACAGTCAATCAGGACTCATAAGACAGGCAGACAAGCCTTACCTGGGGAGGGATGTCCTGGAAGAGGACTTACGAATGGGACACCATGGTAACCAGAGCTCATCGACCAATCATCTGGAGTCTCACCAAGCCACCTGGAGTCTGAGAGACTGTGAACTATGTGGGAAATGTGGAATCCTGACCTCTGGTTTTCAGTTTGATGGGAACCAGTGTCTTGTACCCTGTGCTTCAAACTTTTCCTCTGCTAAAAGGAGCATCAAGCTTTCCACAAAGACTTTAGGAGGACATATATTTAAAGCAGCATCTACAAAGTCATTTCCCCTCCACCAGATTTGGTACTACATAAATAAAAGATGGAATTCTTTTTTTTTTTTTTTCCTTTTTTTGTCTTTTTTTACTGACCGGCAACGGGATCACAACCATCGGTGTTGCGCCCGCACCGCGCTCAACCAGTGAGCGGGAACCGGTCTCCACATGAGATCCGAACCCTCGGCGGGAGCACCGCCGCACTCCCAAGCGGCGCACTCTGCACCACCGGGCCGGCCCCGGAATTCTCACTAATATTGGCTTTTGTGATTTTAAAGCTTTTTTAAAAAAAATAAATGCCGGGCCGGCCCGGTGGTGCACTGCGCTAGTGCGCTGCTTGGGAAGCGCGGCTGCGCTCCCGCCGAGGGTTCGGATCCCACATACAGACCGGTTCTCGCTCACTGGCTGAGCGAGGCGTGGGGGCAACACCAAGGGTTGCGATCCCGTTGCCGGTCCCGGTCCGGTACGGGGGCGACACTGAGGGTTGCGATCCGTTGCCGGACACGGAAAAAGACAAAAATAAATAAATTAATTAAATAAATAAATAAATAAATAAATGCCTAGTCTAATTTAGACATTTCAGATTTAGGAGAATCTCAGAATGTTTGGGCTTCTTCTTAATATTGAAAGAATTCCCTCCAGAAAGATTTCTGCAGATCATTGGTATCTCGTGAGGAAAACAAAGTTAATCTTTTTCTTCTTTTTTTCACTTTTCTAGCTGACAGACTGCTCTGGAAAAATGGTTAAGATCTGTTGGGAAATTATAAGATAAACTAACTACCACAGCTAATGGTTGTGATGCTTTCCCCACTGAATTAGTTGGAACTCATGCCAAGTTTCCTAACAGAAAAAAAAAAAAAAAAACCTAGATCTTGTAGAAAATAAAAAACATTTAGTCCCTCTATATTGATGCTAGCAAATGACAAATCAGGTATCTGCTCCAATATCTCCACCCAGGTACAACTACATGGTGCTGAGAAATTATGGGTTTTGAACAATATTTTGAAAACTGACAAGGGAAATCTCCTTGCCCATCTATGCCGGTGTTTTAAAGTAATTTAAGACAGTTTGTGAATCAAATTATGAATCAATTCATAATGATTTATTTTTTATATTCTTTTTCATTATGTTTATTTTTTTCTTGGCAGAATAACAACACTGAGAGATCCATTTTTGACTCCCAAGCTACCCATGAACATTTTAGTCACAACTTTTGGACCAATTTATTTTCTTCCCTGATTTCAGCCAGCTTCTTAAAGCCATTTGTACTGATTTGGTGATGTTTTACTTCTTTCCAATTTTACCTTTGTTTATCAAAGCCCTAATGTTGTGCAATTAGTTCATCAGGAAATTAAGCCTTCCCTTTTTTCATTCCCTTCTCTGAATCTGAAGAGCAAAGCTCAGGATTTGCCATTGTCAAGACTCTAGAATCACTCTACATACAATTTTTTTTTTTTTTTTTTTTTTTTTTTTTTATGGCTGGCTGGTACAGGAGTTGAACCCTGGACCTTGGTGTTATCAGCACTGTGCTCTAACCAACTGAGCAAACCAGCCAGCCTATATACAAATTCTTGAAACAAAGACAAAGCAATGTCTTTCTGGTCTGCCCTGCACACAGCACAGCAGGCTCCGGTGGGGCAGGAACCACGAAGCAGAACATCATTGTCTAACTACGCCTCTAGTGTGGTTTCCCTGTAGTCTGTGCCATTCCAGAGCAAGGCATGCTTTCAACAGAACTCTGTGGCACACTCAGGGACGTACCCACTCTGTGACCATGGCTTCCATCTGCATCACGTGCAAGGAAACATTCATGAAAATTAATTGGAAAAATGTATGAACTTTAGAGAACGATGGTAGACCAGGCCCTGACAGATGGCCACAGAGCACCTGTGCATGCTAGGTAGAAGTGATTGTAGTGCACAGCTGGTGCTCTGCCCTTGTGTCTCTTTTCACTGTTTCTGTGGCCCTTTAACCCCTTCCCCTGTTCTATGGTGTTTTGCTTCCAACGGCCTGCATCTGCTCCTCTCTTTCAGGGAACTGCTCAGGAGCTACTGGAATCACTTTGCCCACATGCACAGACAGCCAGGGGTGCCCAGGGTTTATGTCCTCCTCCTCCTCTCCCAGGGCAGCCCTTAGCCAAGGACTGATTGCTGTGGAGATATGAAAGCCCAGCTCCCTTGCCTCCAAGCCAGGACATACTCTGAGAAGTAACTTACATTCCAGATCTCACTGCCAGTGAACGTTCAGGCTGGGATTCTGCCTGAATCACACCCTTACTCAGCCTCCTTCCCGCCCCCCAAGTCAGCTTCCTCGCTCTCTCGTGAGCTTTCTCTGGGGAACTGTCCTCCACATGTCACTTGCACACTCATTCTCATCTCAGGACCCACTTTGGGGAACCCTGCCTCAGACATTACCTATCTTCCTTTGCTCTCCCCCAAAATTTGTTTCTTCCTGTTCTTCTGCACATCTCATTCCATGCTGCTAGGTAGTTGTAGTCTGTGACACCTGTTTTGGGTCTCAAACTTCTGTTAGGACACAGCCCGTAACAGGATCTTGGTTGCCAGACACCATTGATAAATGATTTCTGGTCATAGTGTTTAAGTTCCTCTTCATAAATGGCACAATCCTGAGTGCTGCACAGCTGGGCTGGACAGTCCTAGTGCTACCATATGTAGTGGTTGGCATAGCCTCTTCCCAGGGACAAAGGATTTGCCCTGTGAGATATATGTTTAGATTTAGCAGGTTCTAGTTTCTCTTCTCTGGCAAGAGTTTGAAGCTAATATCAGAGGAGTCAAGTCCTGCCTTTTCAAGAAAATGAATTAGAAACTCCCGCCTGATATATATATACACAATAGAATACTACCCTGCCATGTAAAAGAATGAAATTCTGCCATTTGCAGCAACATGGATGAACTTAGAGAAAATTATAGTAAGTGAAATAAGCCAGGCACAGAAAGAGAGATACCACATGTCCTCACTCATAAGTGGGAATTAAAAAATAAACAAATAAAATTTTAAAAAGATACAATAATCACAATAATTCGTTGAACTTTCAAAAGGAGAAAACAGAATTGAGGCCACCAGAGGTGGGATGGGGGAGGGGGTTAGCGAGAAATTGGTAAAGGGCCACAAAAAATGATCACATTGCATAATGCTGAGTATACTAATTGTAGATTTGAGCATGACATATTACACACAGGTATTGACATTAAACTCTGTACCCCACAGATACATACAATCAATTATGTTGCAATAAAAAAATTTGTTTAATTAAAATTTTTTTAAAAGAAACTCCTGTCTGCTTTGAAGTGGGTCCTTTGTCTGAGTTGGTTTCTCCTTGTTTTTGCTGTTTGGTTGACCCCAGGATACTGAGGGCTATTATTGTTCTGCTTTTGACTACTGCCTGCAAGAACTGGACAACTTGGGGAACTCAATGGGACAGCCAGGCTCTGGCTCAGGAAGGAGGTAGAGTGAGGGGGAACTCGAGTGATGAGAGTGAATGGAGAGCTATTCTAGAGACAGAACCTGTGGAATTCCATGGTTGGAAGGATTTCTTTCTGCTGTGATTCCTCTGTTCTGTCCCACCACCGGCAACCCCATTTCCTTCCAGGCCTGCTCAAGAGCTACTGCAGAAGAAGCATGGACCTTGTCTCACCAGCTCAGGATAAGTTCCTTCAGAGAAAGACAAGGTATCCTTTTTTTTCTGCATTTCCCCAGAGCCCGATATATAGCAGATCCTCAATAAATGTGGGTTGGTTTGTCTGTGACTCACCTAACCTCATCCCATATTTCCAGGATGATCATGTAATTGTCATCCAACTCAGGACACCTTGAACCAGAAAGAAGGTGCTATTAATAGCTATGCCCAANGAGAGCTATTCTAGAGACAGAACCTGTGGAATTCCATGGTTGGAAGGATTTCTTTCTGCTGCGATTCCTCTGTTCTGTCCCACCACCGGCAACCCCATTTCCTTCCAAGAGCTACTGCAGAAGAAGCATGGACCTTGTCTCACCAGCTCAGGATAAGTTCCTTCAGAGAAAGACAAGGTATCCTTTTTTTTCTGCATTTCCACAGAGCCCGATATATAGCAGATCCTCAATAAACGTTGGTTGGTTTGTCTGTGACTCACCTAACCTCATCCCATATTTCCAGGATGATCATGTAATTTGTCATCCAACTCAGGACACCTTGAACCAGAAAGAAGGTGCTATTAATAGCTATGCCCAAACAAAATGCATAAACTGAGACTGTCTCTGGGAAACTGGGGCTCATGATCACCCTACGTATTTAGCACCCTCAGTGTAGGGCTTCCGACTATGTAATAACACATTCAAGTTCTGAATATTATTTGAGGTCACTGTATCTTTTTGAAAGGTTTTTATAGCAGGTGAAGGTAGGACATGTCAATGGGCAAACCTGAGTAATTCCAGACAACTTGACTCAGAAGCAGGCCTGTCCTTCTGAGAACCACTCAGTGTGAGTGTCCACACCATGCACCATCTTGGACATGCCATCCTAGACACCATGAAACAACAGGCCATGCAAGCTCCCAAAGCCCTCTCCAAGCCAGCCCACATGACACCCTCACTCCCACCCGGGAGACACACTCACGATTTTCACAGTGCTGCCCAGTATAGCCTGCCAGGCAGGCACACTTG
>NW_007730133.1:21512-26503 GCF_000696425.1 Galeopterus variegatus
CTGAGTAATTCCAGACAACTTGACTCAGAAGCAGGCCTGTCCTTCTGAGAACCACTCAGTGGGAGTGCCCATACCATGCACCATCTTGGACAGGCCATCCTAGACACCATGAAACAACAGGCCATGCAAGCTCCCAAAGCCCTCTCCAAGCCAGCCCACATGATACCCTCACTCCCACCCAGGAGACACACTCACGATTTTCACAGTGCTGCCCAGTATAGCCTGCCAGGCAGGCACACTTGTAAGATCCAGCTTTGTCAAGGAGGCACGTGCCATCATGGAAACACGGGGATGAGGAGCATGCTGTAAGAGAAAAGGCATCCCTCAGCACCTCTGCATGGCCAGCCAGTTTCGTCAAGCCTGGCAACTTGAGCAAAGTCTTTAACTTGTCCATTAAAGTCTTCTTGAAATTTTTTTATTCCTGTTACTAGATTCATGTTACCAATATTTGAGAATGCCTAAAACAGGTACTTGTTAAATGTCAAATGTTGCTGATATTATTTGATGTTTTTGAAGGCCCCAGAAGCACACTCGAGATTTCTATAGTCTGAGGAGCATAAAGCAAACACAAACAGGAGCCTGCTACAGATGAAAGCAGATCATGCTTGTGTCTCTGTCACAGGGACTCCAGGGAAGAGAGGCATCCTCGGGTAGGTTTAGATCATCTTTTTCAAAAAAGCTTAGCATCCTAGTACTGGGGGAAAGCCACTGGAAGATGATCTTTATGACACTGTTGAAGGTGTATTCAAGAATTTCCAAACATACATTCTGTAAACATTAGTTCCTTGAGATGTTGATATGTGTTCAATTAAATAAGGGTTCTGGGCTCACATATGCTGGGGAATGCTACTGGCATTAAATGGTAATTAACCAGATTTCTTTACTGCAGAACTTCTCAGTTCCATGCCCTAATATGCACTGCAAATTTCTAAGAATACACATAATATTCAGCCAAGCTTATTTGATACATTTTACAAAGCATCCTGGGGACTATTTTTCTACAGAAAACACTTTGGAAAACACTGGCCTGTATGTTATCTGTCAATCCTACATTCATTTACTCCAATATAAAAATACATCTCTTGGCTCAGTTCAACAAATCTGTATTGAGTGTTTGCTTTGTGGAAGGTGCTGGAGAGAGACAAAAATGAACAGGACATCCTATCTACCAGATCAAAGCTATTTGAAGAAAAGTATGAAATGACCACAATCTGAAGCATAATACAGTAAGTGTATCATGAAGAAAAAAGAGAAAGTGCGGCAAGACGTTCAAAAAAGGGTGAAGTCATAGCTCATTGGAGCAAAAAAAAAAGGTTTAGCAGAAGAGGAAGAATGTGATAGGGACACCAAAGGATGGGCTTTGTTGCTCAGGTTTGGGAGAGGTGACCTTAGCCAGAGGGAATAACTTGAGTATAAGCGGAGGAACAGGGTGCTTGAGGAAAGAGAAGTAGCACTGTCTATTTGGCATTGCAAGCCACTGTTTCCCAAGGTTCTCCAGGGGAGGTTGGGCAGCCCATTGCAGAAGAGGAACTCTCCTGACCCTCCCACAGTCACAGGGTCACAAGCTGGAGAGCTGCTCTCACTCCCAGCTGGCTTCCCCAACAAGCAGCTCTTGCTAACTGGCCTAAGTACCCACAGGGCATCTCACATGGGACCATGCTCATCCTGAGCCCACAGGGTATCACCAAGGGACAAGGATACAGCCACAGGCTGAGCACCGAGCAGCAGAGCAGGGAGAACTCCCAGGCCCCTCTGAGGCCCTACACAGCTCCACCTGCGCTGCATGGGAAGCAGGAGGCAATCAGATAGCAGGGCAACTGCTGGGAGCTCCTGTAGGCAACACTCTAAGGGAAGAGTGGGTTGTGGGGCGAGATCTGCTGGTCTTGCTGAAAGGACGGGACTGAAGAAACACTGATTCTCCATGGCCACCCACCTCCTTTCCTAAGACATTCATAACATACTTTATGCCTAAGGCAGATTTAATGATCAGAATGCCATTACAAGTTTGGTGGCTTTTCTTTTTTCAATCCGGTAGTTTTAAAAAAAAAAAAAATCAGACTTCAAGCCTGAGCTTATTTTGTAAAACCTGACTCAATCCAATCCCAGAACAATGAGAGCTGGAGTGATTCCTGAGGATTGAGCATTTTGTTAACTTTGGTCAAATCCTACTTTCTAATAGGACCAGGGCAGGAGTTAAGTCTGGCTCAGAGTTACTCACGAGTAAATGGCATTTGCCATCGTAGACACTTAATACCTGTTTTACAGACAGCAAATAGAGGCTAAGGGCACTCCTGGGGGTGGGCAGCCGTGGAGTGCTTGCTATGTACTAGTCACTGTGCTAAGCTCTTCATGTATTCTGCCTCCCAGAGCCTCCTTATTGGAGTAGAATATTGTTATTCCCTTACCACTGATTAGGAAACTGAGGCCCAGAGAGGTAGAAGAACTTACCCAAGGTCACACAGCATGATCTGCCAGGGATCCAAAGCTAATGCTCTTAATCATGAGAGGCCCGCTTGTGTGAGCTCTAGAGCCAAACTGCTTGAGGACAAATCCCTGGTTCTGCCCCTTAGTAGTGTGACCTTGAACAAATTATCCAGCCTCTCTGTGCTTCAGCCACCTCATCTGTATAAGGGAGATAATAATTCTGAATTCTGGTTCTGGGTGAGCTTTTCTGAAACATACCTTGCTGTTTCTCTCTTTTTTCTCAGCATAGGTTGCTTCTGAGAACCTGGCATGCTAGGTGTCAATAAGGCTGAGCAAGGAGAAAGGGAGGTACACAGAAAGGAGATATTTGTCTGGAGCGAGCCATAAACTGCTACATTTGCCTTCATGGCCTTTACCTGTGATCTCTTCAAAAATGGCGTGGAAGCCATCAAAATTCTTGGAGCCATCAGAATGGAAGAGCACATGGAGTGAGGAACCAGTGCTCCTGATGGGAGCTGGCCGCTCATTGCCACAGAAACGCTTGATAATCTGGCCGTCGCTGTTGTCTCCATCACGGACCTCCACATAGTCATACTGACACATGTAGTCAAACTCCAGGCTCAGCATGACAAACCTGCAGGTGGAGAGGGTGATTGAGGGAAACAGGTGGGCCCCTGCACAGTCCTGAGAGCCCTGGGCATGATGATGACCCCAAGGCCAGATGATGAACAGATCTTGAGAACAGATGGTGCCACTGGTCTGATCTGATAGGAAAATGGTCCTGGAGGACTTAAGGTCAGATGACTTTCTTTTTTATTTTAATTTTTTGCAGTTGGCCAGTACAGGGATCAGATAACTTTCTTTTAATGGAGGAGTATGTATACATATGTTGTTTGCATGTATGTGCACACGCTCATGCGTGCCCAGGTGGAACGGGTGCCATAATCCATGCAGAGAATATTTGCACGTGCTGGCCCTTTTCCTGCTAGTGTGCATGGCTAGTTTCCTCCTATCCTCAGGCCTCAGTGTGGTCAAGGAAGACTTCTCTGAGGATGTGCTATCTGGGCAGAGATTAAATGATGCCATGGAGCCGGCCATGTGATGGGCATGGGGCAGAGTGATCCAGGCAGGGAAGTCTGTATGTGCAAAGACCCTGAGGCAGTAATGAGCTTGGCATGTTTGAGGAACTGATGGAAAATCGGGGGTGCTGCAAGGTGGTGAGTGAAGGGGAGAGTGGTATGAACAGAGGTCAGTTAGGAGAGCTGGAGCCAGATCCTGTGGGGTGAGGAATTCAGATTTTAATGCAAGCCCAATAGGAAGCCACTGGGAGGTCTCAACAAGAGAATAATGATTGGATTTAGGAATTTACAGGGTCACTCTAGCCACTCAGGGGAGAGGAGGCTGGAGAGCTGGTAGGAATAGAAGCAGAGAAGCCACTTAGGAAGCCACGACAATCCCAGTGAGAGATGGTCGTGGTTTGAAGTAGAATGGTGGCAGGGGGGACAGAGAGATGTGATGGATTTGAGATCATTTTACAGGTTAAAAAAAATAGATTTTGTGGTGGTCTGACTGTGGCAGGTGATGGAAACAGGGCACCACAGACGACTGTTGAGCTTTGGGGCTGAACACTGTGCATACGCTTCTGAGTGTTTCCATCATTATCATCATCCCTGGCCAGGAGGTCCAGTTTAACTAGATGGAAAGAAATACACATATTTCCACGCCTCCCTAGGGTGCTTTCCTGGGCAAGTGATATGCCTCTCAATCCTCNCACATATTTCCACGCCTCCCTAGGGTGCTTTCCTGGGCAAGTGATATGCCTCTCAATCCTCCACCATTCTGGTTTTTTGGGATTTCCTTTTGCATCCTAGATCTTGGAAAAACTCTCAGAGGCCCTGAAAGGGCCACTTGGCTTGTTCCCTGAGCTGCTGAAATATGAACATGCAGAATTTAACACCTGCCTTTATCACCCCTGGCAGACCCAGCCTGGAGCCTAGTAAGCAGAACAGTGCAACCCTCACTTGCTCCTTGAGCCAGCCTTCCTCTGGGAAAGCCCAGCTAATGAGCCTCACTCCCGACCCCAAGTCCTCAGCTACCAAGGGCCAGTTAGAGAGGAATTGAGAAGGGGACCTGTTTTGCTGGATCTTTCCAATGTGGGGTACTGTGACGTCCCTCCTGAAGGATAAAGGGCCATTCAAGAAACTAACTGGCATGTAGCAACCTCTAGGTACATTGATCCACACAGAAAATACTTACTGAGAGCTGTGCCCTAGAGGATCAGGGTTTTCAATCACCTCTGCCCTCACCACTAGTTAGAAAAGACAAGAACTAAGAGAAGAATGATCCTAGAAATCCTAGGGGTGGGTGGCCATTCTGCTTCCCTGGAAAGGAAAAGGAAGGCATTTGCCAGAAAGGAGAAAATACACTGAGATCAGAAATAAGTGCTTTCAACATTTATTCATGAAGCAAGTATTTATCAAGCACCTATAGTGTACCATGAGCTGTTCCAGGTACCAGCATGCACTAATGAACAGTTCTCACAAAATAGGACTCTCTCGTAGATTTTA
>NW_007730133.1:26808-34476 GCF_000696425.1 Galeopterus variegatus
GAGGAACCCAAAGAGCCATATGAAAAAAATGGCTTGTCTTCCACCCACGCAAGAGAATTGGTTTATCTTTGTGGGGTGTTTGCTGTTTCCTAAGAACAGCAATTAAAGGAGGTGTGATGAGCATAAACCCAACCCAGAGTATAAACTCCCTGAAGGCTAGGCCTGCGACTTTTATTTCTTCACGTCCCTCCCATAGCACCCAGCCCAGTCCTGGAGAGTGGGAAGCCTGGTTAAAGATTTGTGGATGTGGACGGGTAGATTACTCTCAATATTCTGCTCTGTTGGCATCATCCTTGGGTCAAAATCACCTGAGCTCCGCAGTTCTAGGGCAGTGAATTTCATTGGCTGTAGTTTGAGCCAGGCCTTACCCCACAGAATCACAGAGAGATAAAGAAAAAGGCTCCAAAATACATTTTCTGCTTTTGAGAAAAAAGAGCTGATGGTTGGTCCTTGGTCACTAGGATCCAGGGCCCTGCATCCTGTTACTGTTTCTTTTCCACCCCAGATTCTTTCATTCTGGTCCCAGCCCCTTACCTGAGTTGGATGATAAACCCAGGTTTGGCATGAACGGTCCATTCGCAGTGAGCATTTAGGGGGTAGCTCTCCAACAAAATCTGACCCTTGGGGGCTCGCAGGACCTGGCCACATCCTAAGAAGAGAAGACAAGATTGGGACACAGAGATTGGGATCAGCAGGAAAGAGATAGGAGAAGGTCTCAAAGAGCTTTTGAGCTCACCTCACATCCCTGAGAACAAAATAAATAAGAAAAGGGAGAAAGAAATTAATATTTCTCACGCACCTGGCAATGTGCTAGACAATTTGCACAGATCAATGCATTTAATCTCCCCAACAGTTTGGGAAGGGAAACAGTATCATCCCAGTTTTACAGCTACGGATAATCAGAGAGTTAAATAAATAACTTGTCTAACTACTAAGTGACCCAGCAGAGACTCTTTTCTAACTGTGTCCATATGTAAAGTTCAGGCCACTCTATCATTCTGCCTCTCCAGGACTGCCACAAGCCAGCCCACAGCCTCTATCTTAAAAGGCTCAGAAAGTAGACTATCCCCACAGCTCTACATTCTGCCCCTCCCAATCCAATTAGTAAATGTATGCATTAATTTGTTCCATGATTTGTTAATCATGTAATAAATGCCTTTTTAATGCATGACCCTGAAAGGGAGAGATGATCTCCAACCAGTTGGACTGAATTTATGGTTTTCAGGTTTTTCTTGCTCCCAACCCCTTTTGTTCAAACAAACTGTTATGAAGGCCACGAATAAAAAACAAACATGGATCAAAGAGGGGCTCCTGGTTGAAGCAGAAGCAGGGACCCAAATCCCTCCACCCTCACCTGGTCCCCTGAGTTACCTCCAAGGAATCCCTAAGATTTGAAAACCACTGGACTGAGTAGTCTTTATATCGTGATATAAGCACAAGTATGGAAGATGCACCCTATTTTTACAAGAGTTTGGGGGGAATGTTTTGAAGTGGTTTTAAGGAAAAAATGATTGGGGTCATGTAAATAAATATTCTCTAGTTGGGGTTGGCAAACCATGCTCCATGGGCCAAATCTGGCCCACTGACTGCTTCTGTAAATAAAGTTTTATTGGAACACAGCCACACCCATTCATTTATGTGTTGTCATATGCCTGCTTTTGTGATATAATAGCAGAGTTGAGCAGTTGTGATAAGAGACAGCAGAGCCCACAAAAATGAAAATATTTACTCTCTGACCATTTACAGAAAAAACTTATCTACTCCAGTTCTATACAGAAATTCAGATTGACATCATAAACTCTGGATATGCAGCTATACAGTATTTAATAACCCCCCCAAACACAAAAATCCCACAATTTATATTAGCAGATACTGCTCCATGGCAAGATGACAGTAGTAATACTTCTGCAGTGTTAGAAAAAGCACCCACCCAAACACAAAAATCCCACAATTTATATTAGTAGATACTGCTCCATGGCAAGATGACAGTAGTAATACTTCTGCAGTGTTAGAAAAAGCACCCAAACTCCACTTTTGACAAACCATGAGGTCTGAGGTTACTGTTGTGGAAACCACTGCTAGGTTGTACGATCATCTCTTCCCTCAGCTTCTCATCGCCGCTGCCTGCTCCCAGTGCAAAGCATCATCCACCTCTTCATTTGGGGTTCTTTTCTAGCCTCCACCTCCTTCATCTCTCTCTGTAATGCCAGCCTCCCTTGAGTCTCCTTGCATCCATCCTTGTCCCCAACATTCTATTCTCCAGGCAGCACCTGAAGCCATCTTTTAAATAAATGAGTCAGATTACATTACTCTCTTGACTCCAGCCCTCCAAACACCTTCCTATGACATTCACAGCTTTGCCTCCTTACTGCCCAGACCCACCCCCCACCTGACCTCCCACACCACTGATCTGCTGCTCACGCTGCTCCGGCCACCCAGGCCTTCCTTCTGGTCCCGACTTCACGCCTGTATTTGCTGTTCCCTTACCCCAGAAGGCTCGTCTTTCCTTTAAGAGTTAAACTCAACTGCCACTTCTTCAGAGGTCTTCCTTGACCATCCTGCTAAAACAGACCCGCCCCATTCTACGCTCACTGTTATTACTCTGTTTTCTTCATAACATATACCACTATTCAAAAGTATCTATCTTATGTGCTTGCTCCCTTTGGCAGAGAGCTGGGGCCTTTTCTAGCTTATACAGCTGGACTGGTACCTGGCATATAACCAGTGCTCAAGAAATGTTTGCTGGATGAATGAATGGTGATATTATTATAGCCCAGGCACTGACTAAAAGCTTTACAAACATCGTCTCATTTAATCCTCATAAGAAACCTAAGAAAACAACATTCATTTTCCCATTTTCCAGATGCAGAACACTAAGGACAGAGAAATTAAGTGACTTCCCCAAGCTCAGATGGCCGGGAGGTCAGAAGACTCTGTAAGGTCTCATTTAATCCTCATAAGAAACCTAAGAGAACAACATTCATTTTCCCATTTTCCAGATGCAGAACACTAAAGACAGAGAAATTAAGTGACTTCCCCAAGCTCAGATGGCCGGGAGGTCAGAAGACTCTGTAAGTCACTGTCCTGATTGTAAAGTAGTGTTTAAGAATAGAGACTTTGGAGTCCAACTGCCCTTGGTTTGGAACTCAGCTTTATCTTCACTAGTCACACAGCCTTGATTAAGTTACTTCATCTTTCAGAAGCTCAGTAAACCTGAGTTAAATGTGAATAAAAGTGGCACCTACTTCATATGGTTTTGTGAGGCTTAAATCGGATTATGCATGGAAAACCTTTCACAGAAAAATCAGTAAATGTTAGCAGTTGCTGTTGGGTGGCAGAGCGGGGATTTGAACTTGGATTTGTCTAGTACTAATGCTGGGTCTTCGTTGGTACACTAAACTATCTCAGGGGCTTCCTGATCCAGACCTCCCCCATTCCATTTTGAAACAACAGGATTTTTCCACCCCCACCGCTTTTTTTGTGATGCACATTCCTTCTTCCTGCACATCTCACACACCTCATCGTCCCCATCTGCTGCTGGGCTACGGAAGTGACACACTAGTGCGAGAGACAAAAAAAGAAGGCTTCCTGCACAGCCTCCACCCTCAGCGACTGACAACTTCCCAGCCTGCAAGGTGTCAAATCCCAGCTCCCTCAGCAAACCTCCTGCTGGGGACCCCAAGTTAGAACCAGCAGCAAATGCTGCCAGCCTGCTTCCAGCTTCTCCCCTCCATATGGAAGCTGGAATCAGACAGCCGTGCCCGGGGCCCTCCCCAAATCCAAGGCGAGGCGGTGCCCGTTCACATTCAGGTGTCCTTGGCAAGGCTGTTCAGGCTTTGGCCAGCTCCAGGGTCTCATGCAGCCTCTGGAGGGCTCAGAGCCCCCCTCCCCACCCAGCGACCTGTCCCTGACCATGTGAAATTTTAGGTCACTTGGTCCTGCAGGCCTGGGGGCTGTCCTTCAGAAGCAGCCAGGATTCCAAACATATGCAACGTCTTGGTTCTTCTTAATGGTGTTCCTTCTCACTCTGAAGGGGAGGACAGAGTTGGCCCCAAGATGGGGAACAACTTCCAACCAACCAGAAACAAAGAGGCCACTTCTTGGAAATGTGCTTAGAGGAAGGGGCATTAGGCAAAGAGCAAGAGGGGGAGGGAGCCCCACTCCCACCACACATCAAGGGACTCCTTCAATTCCCTTTCCACTCCTCCTCTACTCAGGGAGTTGGCAAGCCTGGGTGCAAGGGCAGACTGACTACACCTCTCTGTCTAGGGCAGAACAGTGAACACAGCTGAGTGTCCCTGCCAAGGAAGTACTTTGGGCCAACCAAGCAGGTGGTCCTGAGGCTGAAAGACCAGAGCAGGCAGAGTCTGGAAGATGTGCTCAGATTCCCTAACGCTGTCCTGCTGCAGGAGAAGAGGAGTGTATGCATGCGTGTACGTGCATGTAGGGGGACCTGCCAGTGACCCTGGACTCTGCCCTGGACTCATCTCCCACCCCTCCCCATTGCTACAGGCCAAAACAGGAGGGGTAGCTGGATCGACCCTGCTTCTACAGAGTTGTCAAGAAATCTTCATAATTTCTGAACTAGTAAGAGAGCTGCAAGGTTCTCAACAAAGATGCAAGCATTCAGACCATAGTCTAGTTATCTCCATCATCAGGGGTGAGGAGGTAGTGGCAGGAGACACACTTATTTCTGAGAAGTGGTTGGGTCTTGTTTTTTAATCTTTCCTCTTATAAAGAAAAAGAGGACTAAAAATACCCATTCAGACAGAGAGAGGCATTTACATTTTCTTTCCTCCTTCAAAGATGACTCAGGAGGTGGGTCTCACAGTCTGCACAGTTAGAGTGAGTCCAAATCTCAGTTCAACCATTTACTAGCTGTGTGACCCTAGACAAGGTCACTGCATTTTCTGATCTAAGGTTTTTCATTTGGAAATGAGAATAATAGTAGTACCTATCATCACGGGGTTTCCTTGTATGTTTTAAGGATTCAATGAGATATTGCATGTAAAGCTCTTAGCACAGTGCTTGGTACATAAAAATTCTCAATAAACAGCAGCAAATATTGTTATTTTTCTTGAGTCCTGTCTGGATCTAAGTCATTGGCTACTTTGCCACAATGAACACAGCTCAGCTTCTGACCCGTGGCTCGCATGTAAAGCTCTTAGCACAGTGCTTGGTACATAAAAATTCTCAATAAACAGCAGCAAATATTGTTATTTTTCTTGAGTCCTGCCTGGATCTAAGTCATTGGCTACTTTGCCACAATGAACACAGCTCAGCTTCTGACCCGTGGCTCAAGGGCTCACAAGAGCCTCATTCAGCACTGGCTAGAACCCTAAACCCATCAGGCCCAGCAGCCTAGACAGGGATGGCAGAGCCAAGGCCTGGATGACAACCTGGGAATTATCCCATGTAGCAGGTCAGGAGCCAGAAGGAAGCTTGCACATGGTTTGGTTCATCCTATCATGACCTGCCAGGCCCTCAGACAGGTATTCAAAGTGAGGACCTCACGTGCCCCTCACATCAAGAGGGCGTTTAGTGGAGAGGACAAGAGATTGGGCTCCAGGGCCCAGCTTTTGAATTTGCCTCTTGGCTCTGCCACTTACAAGCTGTATGACAGCAAAAGAGTTACTTAACCCTTCAGTGTCCCCACTTGTAAAATGGCTGTGATTGCAATGAGAACTAACTGAGTCAGTTTGTGAAGGTACTTGGAACAATGCCTGGTTCACAGTAAGTGCTAAGTGATGGCTTTTATCAGGGACTCAGGTCTTCATCAGGAACAATTAGAGGTCCAGGAGTGACTCCACGGTTCACCTTATAATTTGGCCTAAAACCTCAATCAATTTGATACTTTATAATAATTATTTATTTAATTGTTTGCCTTTCCCATGACATAGGTCTGGGAGAGCAGGGAAACTCTGTCTTTTTCACACCTTTATAAGCATCAAGTCAGTGCTCAATGGATTAACTAAATGAATAACTATATCAAATAAATAAACATCTCTCTGCCCAATCAAATGACTTTTAAAGCCCCTCCCTCCCATACCAAATGGCCTGGCCATTTCATGGAAACGGTCATCCAGCAAGAGTAGCATCCACCACTTTGCTGCAGACAGTCTTTCCTACCCAAAGTTTCCAGGGTCATCACAAAAAACACACATTAGGATAGCTCTGCTGATTTAGCTGAAAAGATAGGGTCTGGTTCAGGGTAGCACAAGGAATTTAGATTGCTTACTGTGCTCAGTCTCCTCTCTGTGCTTTAGTTTGGCTGATTTCTATTAACCTGTCTTTTAGTTCCCTAAACCTTTCTTCTGTTGTGACCAATATGCTCTTTATCTCCTCCAATTAATTTTTTTATTTGATATATGTATTTTTCAGTTCTAGCAGTTCCATTTGTTGCTTCCTAACACTTTCCAGATCTTGCCCGAGACTTCTCATCTCTTCATCCATTACATATATTTTTTCCTACAGATCTTTTAATATATTCATTTTAAAGTTATTCAAAACCCCTTGTTGGAAAATTCCAATGTATCTGGTCATCCATGGTCTATTTCTTTTGACTGATTGTTCTCTTGACTTTAGGTCATATTCTCTTGCTTTTCCACAGCAAGAAATATGCCATTTCCTTTGACTGGGGATGTCCTTTCCTCTACTAGGCAGGGAGCTTGATCTAATCAGGAGTTAAGCTGGTTTGAGGCAGGACTAAAACTATAATGCCACTAGAAGGGCCTTGAAATTCAAGCACCAGAAACCTAAGAAAATCTCTCTGATTTTCAACTCCTCTTTTCCCCAACTTCCTGCACCTCCATGACTGTAAGACTGGGAAATTGTGAGCCTACGAGACTTCAAGACTTTGAGATCACAAGTTTTTGAAGCTGCAAGACTACAACTCCCAAGATCTCTTTTCTCAGCTTACTCCAGCCTCTGCTTGCTCAGCTAAATCCCATTTAAGAAAATACTTCGTGGAGAGGATTGTCATTGCTTTGAGTTCTCCTCTAGATTCAGTTACAACAGGCCAGCCTTCAGGTTCAAGGTCTGGCAGGTTCCTCCTCCTCCACTGACAGGCCCCGTGGAGAGGATTGTCATTGCTTTGAGTTCTCCTCTAGATTCAGCTACAACAGGCCAGCCTTCAGGTTCAAGGTCTGGCAGGTTCCTCCTCCTCCACTGACAGGCCCCTTCTGTCACCTGCCCTGCCTCCACCCTCAGCAGCTGGCCCTAGGTATGAAGCATCCTGGATCTCTTGCTCACTTAAGAAGAACTCATCCCTTTGAAATTTAAGTTCTTTTGGATTTCATGTTCACAGATATTTTAAGGTTTTAAAGAAAATTGTCACATTCTTTGTTTTATCTAGTGATTTTTTTACTGTTTGAGCAGAAGGAAAGATCTCTTGCCCTTCGTCAGCATCACCAAAAGCTGAATTATGATTGGGCCGGCCTGGTGGCACACTGGATAAGTGCACCGCTTGGGAAGCGCGGTGGCGCTCCCGCCCGAGGGTTCGGATCCCACATACAGACCGGTTCCCGCTCACTGGCTGAGCGAGGCACGGGGGCAGCGCCGGGGGTTGCGATCCCGTTGCCGGTCCCCGGTCCGGTGCGGGGGCGACACTGAGGGTTGCGATCTGTTGCCAGACACGGAAAAAGACAAAAGACAAAAAAAAAAAAAAAA
>NW_007730133.1:35452-43195 GCF_000696425.1 Galeopterus variegatus
TTTGAAATTTAAGTTCTTTTGGATTTCATGTTCACAGATATTTTAAGGTTTTAAAGAAAATGGTCACATTCTTTGTTTTATCTAGTGATTTTTTTACTGTTTGAGCAGAAGGAAAGATCTCTTGCCCTTCATCAGCATCACCAAAAGCTGAATTATGATTGATGAGTTCTTCGACAGCATATTTTCTGCAAAGGTTCAAATATTAAATCCCTGGAGCCAAAGAGCTTCAGCACATAAAATATTAAATACATACTATTTACCATGTAATACTTTTCCTGAGAAGATTAATTCCTCATGTCCACTGAGGAAAGTGTGTAGTCTTTTGTCCCTCAGGGAACTCTTTTATTATCTTTTTCCTTCTCTGCCCCATATAGTTTTCTTTCCCCATTCCCAAATCAACAACAATCATACAGACAAACAAAAAGAGCTCATTTCATGGCTATTATTTAGTCATAAGAATAGCACTCACCATTTATTGAGCACTTACTATATACCAGACTCCTATTAAAGGATTTATGGACAGCCCTCTATACTCATGGGTTCCACATCCATGGATTCAACCAATATTTGAGGGAAAAAACAGATGGTTGAGTCTGTACTGAACCTTTACAGAGTTTTTCTTCTTGTTATTATTCCCTGAACAATACAGTATAACAACTATTTACATAGCATCTACATCGTATTAGGTACTATAAGTAGTCTAGAGATGATTTAAAGTGTATAGGAGCATGTACATAGGTTATATGCAAATGCCACACTATTTCATAAAAGGGACTTGAGTATCCCTGGATTTTGGTATCTGTGGGGGGTCCTGAGTCCACTTTCCCACAAATACTGAGGGATGACTGTACTTCATCTAACCCTCATAAAAACCCTCTGGGGGCCACTGTGTTATCCCCACCTTGTATAAGAAGAAACTTAGATTTACGAAGAATGAGTAACTTTGCCCAAAGTCACAGAAAGAGTAGAGACTCAAATCCAGGTCCTACTGGGTCCAAGCCCAGGCTGCTAACCACCACATAATACTGTCCCAATTTGGACCCAAGTGGGAATTGTTCTTTTCCTGGAAGTGTCAAGATACAAAAGGCTGGAGGAAGACGAGCCAGTTTTCAGTGACTCCACCCCAGGTGATTCTCCAGTTCCCCAGGAGGATACTGCCATAAATCAATAACACACACCATAAATCAATAACACAGAGCTTTGTAAACCTTCTCTCTCTCTCTTCATCATTTCTAGTTATGGCTCAGGTGTTGACCTACACAAATCATCCTCCTCTCTGATTTTCCAGCCCTACACACATTTTTGGGCATGGCTTATGGCCAGTTCCTCTGCTCCTCTGCCTCTGTCCAAAATATGACTAAGAAGATAAATGTATTAAGGGCCTATAATCTCTCCCCATAAATCCTCTCTCATCTGGGTTGATTTCCTAACCTTCTTAGATCCCCCAAATCCTCCAGACACTGAAAGGTTAGAATCACGGCCGTAGCTGGGAGTGCAGCATCCTGAGTCGCTCCTGGGCCTTCTCACGGCTCCTCTGTTTTGCTGGCTGAGGAACTCAGCCTGAGGGCCAAGTTAAATAACTGCTTTCCTGGAGGTCAACAGAGGAGGTCAGCAGAGTGGTTCCACTTAAGAACTCAGTTTAAGAAACTCTGAGAAGCAGCCTTGGTTTTGACTTTAGATATCAGCATTTCTAATAGCAAGCACCCACTTCACAGTTCCTAAATACTGTTCCCCACTAAAAGGAACCAGGATTCGTGGATAAATAGCTGGTTTCAGGACCCGGGCATAGAAAGCCAAGGTGAACTTGAAACATGTCTGAGAACGGGGGAGAGAGAAGGAGGAAGTGCTCAAAGAATGATGTGGTGGAGCCGGCTTGAAGAGCCAAATCTGGGACAATTTGAGCATCAAAAAGAAAAATTATGATAACATGAAGAAATGTGAAAAAAAAAAAAAAAATTCATGGGTCCACAATACAAAAAAAAGAGAGAGAAACCAGATGTTGGGAAATGATGATAATTGGTGAATCCAGGTAAAGAGCACACGGATGTAAACTATTCTTTCGACACTATATAGAACTGAAATTTTTCAAATTAAAAAGTTGGGGAAAGGGAGAGCAGCTCCTTTCCTGGGGTAATAAAGTACCACTAGCTCCTCGTCTGGGTCTTCTGAGATTTCTAAACCAATCTTTCCTGAGCAGTAAGAAGTTCTCTCCTGGGCTCAGTGGCCTCAGGCCCTTCGCCGATTCTCCTGAATCATATAACCCACCAGTGGTTATAAATGAATCAATCACAAAATGAATTTTAAGACTATTATGAGTTAGGTCAACACTACCACAAACTTTGTCAAGAGCAGCGAGCAAATAAAGGCGCTTCTGCACCTGTTCAGTGCCGTATGACGCGAATATCAGTTATGATCCTTTCTGCCATGTGTCTGTCACTCCTCTTTCCTTTTTAGGCTCTATATGGTCATTACCACAAACTTTGTCAAGAGCAGCGAGCAAATAAAGGTGCTTCTGCACCTGTTCAGTGCCGTATGACGCGAATATAAGTTATGATCCTTTCTGCCATGTGTCTGTCACTCCTCTTTCCTTTTTAGGCTCTATATGGTCCTCAGGAAAAAACGTCAGGGATCTACAGATAACTCAGCAGGAAGCCCTTCTTCACAATAAAACGGTCTGAAAGGCTCGCTTGGGCGCCATCTACTGGGCGAATGCTGGCATAGCCATGAGGCTCCGGCAGGGTTTCCCAGGCATGAACAGGCCACCCACGTGTTCAGCTCCCCCTTAACTGCAGGCGGGCAGCATGGTGGCAGGTACCAGGCAGGCATTCAAGAAACAGTGAAATGAATTACTTCTTCCTGTGAATTTCCTTTACATTTATTTAGTGCCAATGTGAGGTGTGGGTATTAAGAACCTAGTAACATCATATTGATGTCTCCTTTTTGTCAAGCCCTGTTTCCGTAGACGGATTGCAAACTCATTGAGGGCTCCTTATGTTCCCTGGTGACCAGCCCTGTGGTCCACAAAAAATGTTCCATAAATGCTTATGGCTGTGATAACATACACTATGTGGAATGAGGCTTTCAGAACAAGCATAACAGAATTAAACAAGCACAACTGAGCCAACACAGAATCAGAGAGAAATCTGACCATTAGTCTGTTCATGTCATAGCATCAACCACATTCTAAAATTTTTTTACTCTTTTTTTCTTTTTTGGTCTCTTCTCTCTAAATGGCAAGCTCCAAGATGGCAAGAACCTCATCTGTCTTGCTTATAATCGCATGTTCAAGAAATATTCAATAAATATTTTTTGAATGAATGGATAGATTAATGAACAAAGGTGTGAGCTCTTTGCCCTGCTTGTCTAGTGGCAATGACTGATTGCCCTGAACCTTAAGAAAGACTTGATCCTACACATGGACATTATCACTGATCCAACCAATCAGACTCCATATTCAGCCAATTGTTATACTGAGGGTCAACCCAAAACTCAACCAATAGGTGCTATTACATACAGGATTTCTTTGGGCAACTGCTATCCTTCGACTGTTACCAATTGCTTTGTTGCCTCTTGTCTGCAAATATACTTCTCCTACTCTCTCCTGACCCCTGACCAAACACACTTGGAGTGATTAAAGTATTGTTTACAAAATATTTGTACTCCCCACCCCCACTTCTGGATGGAGTATTCTTCCCTACTTTACTCCCTTTCCCTGCTTTATTAAACTTATTTAAAAGTTGTCTCAAGAGTGGGGAGGAGGAAGATGGCAGACTAGAGGTGCCCAAAGCACATTCCTCCCACAGAAAAATACCAGAACAACTAACAATACTGACAGGAGCACTGGTGGCAGAGTGTGGGAGACTGGTGAGATCACCGTGGAGAACAAAAACCCAGGAGAGTAACAGAGAAGAGAGAGGCACACAGCCTCAGCCTCCACGTCTCTGACACCAGGATGGATGCAGGAAGAATTTCCCTGGAAGTAAAAAGTTAGGCAGAGAACCCATACCGACCTCCATCCTCACCACACAGGCCCACAGATCCTTTGGCAGGACAAGTCCAGAGCCAAATGTGGACAGTGCCCTACAAAACTAGCACCCTAGAACATCAGCACAAACAGTGTACTCTCCACCTCCTACTGTCAGGACCCAAGCCCATATAGATTGGTGCCACCTTGAAACCAGAGCTATTACGGGAGCACACCCTGCCCTGAGGCCAGTAGCATGGTGCTTCCCCAGCCTTAAGGCTCTGCCTTCCACCCAGTGCACTCACAGGAGAGGCTGCAACACCCTGATCCCAGCAGCTGGAAGCCTGGGCTCACAGTGGCGATGACTGTCCTGCAGCCTGGGAAGCCAACCCTAGTCCTGCTGAACTGACACAACCCCACATCCCCAGCCAGAGATCTGACAGGCAGACCCTCTTCAGGTGGACCACATCCCCTTCTCCCCGTTACCCCCAGCCCCACCAGCTGACTGAGTTGTGTGTACCTGAACCCCTAGTTAGGAAAAACAGCTTACAGGTCTCTACCATAATAAATATACCCTCAGGCTGGTGGAAAGAAAGTGCATCCATCCCTTTGAGATAGGCAGCCTGACAACTCAACCCTGAATGGCCCTGCCTAACAACTTTGCCAACAGACCCAGACATGAATATACTTGCCCCTTCACTACAGGATTGCCTGGTGGCCCTCCACACCACCCACAGGCAGCCCAACTGAGTGCCCTGACGTGTGCTGGCCTAGCAGCCCCATCAAGCACCCACAAGTGGACCTGCCTTGCAACAGTCCAGTGGTCATGCTAAATGGCCACAAGCAGAGGAAAAGGGTGCTCTACTGAGTGCTCATCCAGTGGCCTTGTTCACCTCCTGAGTATCCCACCCTTGGCAGTTCAGTACCCAAACCACAAAGGACAACACAATTTCATGGCCACTGCCATCACCACCCCTCAAGCCCAGAGCATTACTGCCATAGCTGCCCTTCTCTCTACATAGTAGTCAGTTCCACTCCCTGCCAACACTGATCCTGGGCACCATCAGCTTCTCCTCACCCAGATCCAGGTGTTCCCACATTTTACCAGGCAGTAGGAAAGAGAGAAGAGAGAAAAACAAGGACCCAGGAGGAGCTTCTGCTCACAGGAAAAAGGAAAGAGAAACCTCACCCAGTGCCATCCATTCAAGCTGAGTACCTTCAGCACATCCCAGTGTACCTATCAGGGGCACAGAAAACTAGCCAGGTGCCAGCAAATCGGCCCATGGCCAACAGCCAATATAAAACATATCCACAGGAGGGAGTCTCTCTCCTCAAAAGCCACTCAGGAGTAATAGAAGAAGCAACTACTCCACCAGATGACCAGACATCAACATTGGTATACTAGAAACACAGAAAGAAAAAAAAGAGCAAGAAAACATGACACCACTAAAGAAATACAATAATTCTCAAGTACCATACCCCAAACAGCATGAAACTTTAGAAATGACTGAAAAGGAATTCCAAACAGCAACCTAAGGAAACTTAATGAGATATAAGAAGACTCAGATACATGACACAACAAAATGAGAAAAACAACTCCAGATATGAGAGAGGACCTTTATAAAGAGATGAATATCTTCAGAAAAGAAGATAGAACTCATGGAACTAAAGGATTCATTCAATGAAATAAAAAAAAAAAATTTAAAAAAAAAAAAAAGAGCTTAAGCAGTAGAACAGAACAAGCAGAAGAAAGAATTTCTGATCTTGAAGACAGTCTTTCTGAAATAACACAGGCAGACAAAAAAAGAATTTTTAAAAATGAACAAGAGCTTAAGCAGTAGAACAGAACAAGCAGAAGAAAGAATTTCCGATCTTGAAGACAGTCTTTCTGAAATAACACAGGCAGACAAAAAAAGAATTTTTAAAAATGAAGAGTATCAACAAGAGCTATCAGACAACCTTAAGCACACAAACACCCAAATCATGGGTGTTCTGGAAGGGGAAGATAAAGGAAACCACGTTGAAAACCTATACAACAAAATAATGCAAAACTTCCCAAGTACTGGGAGAGATATGGACTTCCTGATCCAGGAGGCTCAAAGATCCCTAAACCAATTCAATCCAAAAAGGCCCTCTCTGGGGCACATTACAGTCAAACTGTCAAAAGTCAAAGACAAACAGAGAATCCTAAAAGCTGCAAAAGAAGAGTATCGAGTCACCTGTAAAGGAGCCCCCATCAGACTAATAGCAGACTTCTCAACATAAACCTTACACACCAGAAGAGAACGGTATGATGTATTCAAAGTACTAAAAGAAAAAAAAATGCCAGCTGAGAATACTATACCAAGCAAGGCTATCTTCAGAAACCAAGTAGAAATAGCATATTTCTCAGATAAACAAAAACTGCAGGAGTTTATCACCACATGACCAGCCCTCCAAGAAATCCTCAAAGAAGTCCTGCATCTGAAATAAAAAACATGATAATCACCACCATGAATCCACTAATAGAACAAAATCCACTGGTAGAACAGATATGCAATCAATAAAGAGAAAGAAGCTGTATCTTACAAATTCAAAAAACCAACAAACACTAAAGATAAACAATAAAAGAAAAAGGACTGAAAGATATTTAAAATAACCATACAAAAATCAATAAAACGACAGGAGTAAGACAATATCTCTCAATAAAAACCTTAAATGTAAAGGGATTGAATTCCCCACTCAAAAGACATAGACTGGCTGAATGGATTTAAAAACAAAACCCAGCTATAAGCTGTCTACTAGAAACTCACCTCACCTGTAAAGATGCAGAAAGACTAATAGTGAAGGCATGGAAATAGATACACTATACAAATGGAAACCAAAAATGAGCAGGAGTAGCTGTTCTTATATCACATAAAATAGACATTAAACCAAAAACTTTAAAAAGAGACAAAGAAGGTAATTATATAATGACAAAGGGATGTTTCTAGCAAGAGGATATAACGATCATAAATATATATGCACCCAACATTGGAGCACATGGATATATAAAGCAAACACTATTTGACCAAAACAAAGAGATAGACCCCAATACAGTAATAGTTGGGGTTCTCAGCACCCTTCTCTCAATACTGGTCAGATCATCCGGGCAACAAATTAACAAAGTAACACAGGATTTAAACTATATGTTAGACTAATTGGACTTGGCAGAAATCTAAGAACATTTCATGTAACAACCACAGAATATGCCTTCTTCTCATCAGCCATGGAACATTCTGCAGAATAGACCACATGTTAGGCCACAAATCAAGTCTCAACAAGTTTTTTAAAATGGAATCATTTCGGGCCAGCCCGGTGGCGCACTGCTACAGTGCGCCGCTTGGGAAGCGTGGCGGCGCTCCCGCCAAGGGTTCGGGTCCCACATACAGACCAGCCGCTCACTGGCTGAGCGAGGTTCGGGAGCAACGCCGGGGGTTGCGATCCCGTGGCCGGTCCCGGTCCAGTACGGGCGCGACGCTGAGGGTTGCGATCCATTGCCGGTCACGAAAAAAGACAAAAAATAAATAAATAAATAAAAATAAAATAAAATAAAATAAAATGGAATAATTTCGGGCCGGCCCGGTGGCGCACTGCTACAGTGCGCCGCTTGGGAAGCGTGGCGGCGCTCCCGCCAAGGGGTCGGGTCCCACATACAGACCAGCCGCTCACTGGCTGAGCGAGGTTCGGGAGCAATGCCGGGGGTTGCGATCCCGTGGCCGGTCCCGGTCCAGTACGGGCGCGACGCTGAGGGTTGCGAT
>NW_007730133.1:43946-46049 GCF_000696425.1 Galeopterus variegatus
AAAAAAAAAAAAAAAATGGAATCATTTCAAGTTTCTTTTCACATCACAAGGGATTAAAACTAGAAATCAATAACAAGCAAAACTTTGGAAACTATACCAATACATGAAAATTAAACAACATACTCCTGAATGACCTATGGGTCAAAGAAGAAATTAAACAGGAAATACAGGGTCTCCTATAGATGCTAAAATTCCAACATATCTCAAGTGGAACTCACATTCTTTCCCACCAAACCTGTTCAGTTTTATTATTCACTTAACAGCATCAACTTCTACAGAGTCACTCAAACTAGGAAAACTTGAAAGGTAAACTCTTGAGGTTCCTCACCCTGCCTTCAGTATGTCACTGAGTCTTGCCACCTCTTCCTCTGAGCTTCTCTCATATCTCACCCCTCTTTCCTATTCCCTGAATCACTGAAATAGCACTCCCAACTGAACCTTTGGATATGGTCTTGATTCCACTCCAAGGTACCCTCTATACATTGCTAGAATCATCTGTACAATGTCACGGCCCATGAACACCATACAGTGCACACCACCTATGACTCCCAGAATGAAGTCCAAGGTCTGAGACCTGGCACACTATTCCCTTCACAGTCTGATCTTACCTACCTTTCTGGTCTCACCTCTTACCACCCCCAATCCCATCACCTTGCTCTAGCCCCACCTGACATCACATACTTCCTGAACACACCTTACATTTTCACATCCTGACCATTCTGTTCCCGGAGTATCTTCCTGTTTTGCTCACATCTCAGCAAAAGCTCAACCATCATCTCCTGTCTGAAACTTTCCCTACCCTTGACTCCCTGTGATTAATTGTTGTCTTATCTATGTTCTCAGAGCACTTGATCTATACCCCAGTTCACAACTCTTCCTTGGCATCCCACTGCACATCGAATAACATCTAAATTCTTTATCTACCTACCTACATGGGACCCTTGCCTACCTGTCCAACCCGATCACATTCCCCTTCCCCTTTCATGCACACAGAGAAAAAGCAACCCTCCATATGATCCAAAGCAGAGGAAAAACCCAGAGTTACCTTATATACTCCAAAGGTCAATGTGTAATCTAAAGCCATGCATTATAATTCTATGTCTTTCTTAAACTATTATTGAAAGTAGTATTATTTCTGGACTGTCTACCAACTCAGCAATTAGGAGCATATAGAATAGTAATGATATACTTGTTGCCTTAATTAAGCTTTTACTGTTACCAGGCAGAGCACTAAATGCTTCACATGCATTATTTCATTTAATGCTCAAATCAGCCCTCTGAGGTAGGTAGCATTATTCTCCATTTTTAAAAGAGGACACTGAAATTAGCAAGGTTATAAGACTTGTCTAAGGCCACACTGTAGTAACAGGCAAAGTCATTTGTCTGTGTCTTTGTCATTCCAGAGCTTGTGTTCTGATCATTATGCTACACAGTCTCCATAGAACAGCTGCTAAGGGAATACCAGGGTTAAGTCCACAGCTAACCTACCAGGAAGATAATCTACAAAGCACTAAATTAAATTTCTTAGAAATTACCTGAATTGGCATGAAAGTTTTAAATCTGCAAACAAGACCAGTACTTTAAAATTTTTTAGACTGCAGGAAAGGTTAGACTTCCACTCCATTTTCAAAGAATTATTGAAACTCAGAGGGGAAACTCTAATAAAGATGAAATAAAAGGTCAAATAGATTCCAGAAAGAACCCCTTTTCTAGGACAAATGGCATGCTGGGAGTTTTGCTGTGGGTTCTAGGAATTTAACTCAGGATACCAACAGAAATTCATATGTAAAATGCACTACAGGCAACATTTTTGAAGGCTTATTCACTGTTTGCTGACCAATGCTATCAGACAACTGCTTCTGGAGTGGACACAAGGCATGCTGCTTGCAGAATGTCTTGGCTTCATTTAGGAGAAAGGGGAGATTGAAGAGCAGATATAAACCTCCTGTGACCAACAATTCCAAACAGATGTCCACCATCCACACCTAGCAGATGGAAACACATCTTTGTTTTTGTAGTCTTACCTAGAAAGCCCTCTGGCCGCAAACTTTCCAGAACTCAGATTCCAAGATAGATCTTAGTCCATTGTAAGCTGAGACTTTA
>NW_007730133.1:46366-47334 GCF_000696425.1 Galeopterus variegatus
GGAGTGGACACAAGGCATGCTGCTTGCAGAATGTCTTGGCTTCATTTAGGAGAAAGGGGAGTTTGAAGAGCAGATATAAACCTCCTGTGACCAACAATTCCAAACAGATGTCCACCATCCACACCTAGCAGATGGAAACACATCTTTGTTTTTATAGTCTTACCTAGAAAGCCCTCTGGCTGCAAACTTTCCAGAACTCAGATTCCAAGATAGATCTTAGTCCATTGTAAGCTGAGACTTTAAAACAGTGTGCACTGGAGATGGAGCTAGTTCAAGGTCTACTTACGCATGCAGTCTCCTCCGTACCAGCCTGCTCGGCATTCTGCACAGTAAAACCCCTTCACATAGAAGTCGTCCAGAGTACCCCCCCATGAGCCGTTTCGGCAACTCTTGCAGTTTTCAAAGATGGTACAACCTGAAATATTTCCAAGAAGAGAGGCGTTAGGCTAAGTGATTGCAGGTTCTGATCGGCTGCTTGAGAGAGAAACTGTACCTTCTCTGGGCCCTGTCTCAACTAAGGACATCTGTACCTAGGAAGGTGCCAAAGCCCTTAGGAAAAACTATTCATCCCAAGGAAAATACTACAGTCACCAGAATTCAGACTGGGAGTTTAGGAGGGTGGACTGAACCATCTTCCCAGTTAGTGGCTGATGTTTTAAAATAACATGAAATAGTCTGTAGTAAAAGGCAGTGTCTGTCAATATAGTATACTTTTTCTTCTTTTTATAAATGTATTACACGTTTATTGCAGAATATTTAGAAAATTCAGACTAGCAAAAAGAATTAAATAAAAAACTCCTAAAATCCCATCTTCCAAAGAAAACTATTACTAAAACTCTTTCTCTGCACACACATGCATTTTTTAAATGAGGCTTATACTATATACTGTACGTTCTGCTTTTGTAACTCACTTTTTTTTTTTTTTGTCTTTTTCCGTGTCCGGCAATGGATCGCAACCCTCAGTGTTG
>NW_007730133.1:48366-50317 GCF_000696425.1 Galeopterus variegatus
TAACTCACTTTTTAATTTAATAATAGATGGTGAATATCTTCCTGTGCCATTAAATACTCTACTATGTCGTATACTTCTATAACCAAAGTATGTCACTGGAAACAACTCTAATGCCTAACAATAGGTGTACTCGGTAAGGTGTCAGGCCTCTGGTTGGCTCTGACCAGCTGGAGACCCACACCAACAGGCCACAGCAGAGAGGGCTGAGTGATTATCAGGCAAGGACCATTTTATAAATGTGGTCTCTTGAGGGCTTGGGGGATAACTATTATTAAACTATTATTGAGAAAAGGTAGCAATAATTCATTTCCACTTAAAACAGAGAACTAAGTTCTGGCTGTGCCATTGCTCGGCTCTGTGCACTTCAGCAAACTGCTTAAGTGTTCTGTGTCTCAGTTTCCTCACTTGTCAAACTGGGATTAAAAATTGTACCTACCTCTTAGTATTATTTTTAAAAAAATGAATGAACACATGCAAAGTGACTGACACAGTTAGTTCTCCCAAAATACGAACGATTATTTTTCTGCTTTCCCATAACTTCACTTGGCTTATCCCTACCATTGCATATATGATACCCTATTTTAACTACCTATTATCTGTTTTCCTATAATAGCCTCAAGTCAGGGATTGTATCTTGTTCAACTTTGTATCCTCAGCACCTAACACGGTAGCTGGTACATGATAAGTGTTCAGTAAATACTATCTGAGGGAATGAATGGATGCATGAATAAATGAATGTCTAATACAGACTCTTCTAGGTCATATGCTTCTATAAACAAAACTGCTTGAGATAACCAGTTTTCCTTGAGTTGACAGCATGCCCTTTGCTTTTGCTTTTGGCTGAAATTAGGTTTCCATGGGCTTGTGTGGTTTATGTAGAAGAGAGACCTGTAGCCCTCTCTTTCCACACCGTCCTGATTTTGCTTTCCTCTCCTGGTATCCCCACTACCAGAGAGAATGAGTCACTAATATGATCTGTCAAATTTCTGTAAGTCATGTGGCCCATAACTGGGTCCCAGTGGGGTCACTGTGCCTTCCTAGGGCTATCTTCACTCACGTTCCAATTTCCCCTCTTAATTACCTATGCCGTTATCACCGAGGAGGCAAATGGACTCAGAATCTGCCCTGAATGACCCTGCCAACTCTTTCTTGGCACAGTCACACCAGGGTCCTTAGATGCAAGCCACAAAAACCAGCCTGGTGATTAAGATGAACAAGACTATATTAAAAAGACACTAGGTAGGGCCGGCCCGGTGGCGCACTGGAGAGTGCACTGCTTGGGAGCACGGCGGTGCTCCCGCCGAAGGTTCGGATCCCATGTGGAGACCGGTTCCCACTCACTGGCTGAGCGTGGTGCAGGCGTGACACCGAGGGTTGCGATCCTGTTACCAGTCAGTAAAAAAGACAAAAAAGGAAAAAAAAAAAAAAAAGACACTAGGTAGCACCCAAAATTGCCAGAAGGGCCACAGCACCAATTGCAGACCTACGCAGCCTAGAACTCCAGGAAACCACATTGCTACAGTAAGGGCCCTGGTCTGCCAGATGCTCCTGGACATCACCATTGACATCCCTGCAGTTGGTTCCCCCAGACCTTGATCCTCCTGTACCACTGCCACCAGCAAAGAGAAGATTGTTGTCTATCATAATGATAGAAAAGAAAACTAAAATGATACTGAGATCCCGTTTCTCACCTATGAGATTGGCAAAAATCCAAAATGACACATCCCATTGAAAGGCTTTGGGAAAACAGTCCCTAATACACTGCTGGAGTGAATGCCAAATGTATGGAGAAGAATTTGGCAGAGGCTGAAAAATGACATATGTACCTTCCTTTGACCGAGCAATCCCTCTCCTAAGAATCTACTTCAAAGAGATACACTGCAAAAATACTAAACGATACATGCCTAGGGGTATTCACTGTAGTACTGTTTATAATAGCAAAAGGCTGGAA
>NW_007730133.1:51075-52033 GCF_000696425.1 Galeopterus variegatus
TAAACGATACATGCCTAGGGGTATTCACTGTAGTACTGTTTATAATAGCAAAAGGCTGGAAATAACCCAAATGTTCATAAATCATAGTAATTCACATGATGCAGTTATAGGCAACTATAAAAAGAAATGACGAAGATGGCTTTATATTGACATGGGGTGATCTCCAGCATATACTGTTAAGAGAAAAAAGCAAAATAGTTAGCAATGTTTATGGTATGCTATCTTTGACATAAAAAGGGGAAAGACGAATAAATGTATACTCATATTTGCTTGTATTTTCAAATATAGAAAACACATAAAAACAACAACAAACCTATTTGCATATCAAATAGGTGGCTTAACACCATAGAAAAAGGAACTATGTCAATTCATTTTAAAAGGTAATATTTGGGCTGTACATACCTAGTGGGGTATATTCTAAAGTAATAATAACCATAAAGAAATTATAACTTCGTTCGGTAGTCTTACTGTTAGTACTAATAGTGTTATTGTTATTTTGTACAATTATGTCATAAGATAAAGCAAATAAGTGATTAGGTTAATATCAAATAGAAAACAAGATTTTCACTATGAGTAAAAGAGGTACAAATATAAAATCAAAGAAGTTAAGTAAATAACCTTGTAATATTACATTTGAACTTGAATATCAGCATAAACTAATTTTTTTCTTTTTAAAAAAATACATATTTCTTAGTTCCTAAAAAACACCCAGCAACAATGACATTCCTATAGCCAGGATCACCTCAGGTATTGTGGTCACAGGATTAGAGTTTTCCTGGAGAAATGGCTGAATCCAGATCTGGGTCAGAAAACGTCCAAGAAGAGTCTGATAAGGAAGCCCTCAAAAACTAGTGTGGTCATGTCAGAAGGACAAAGAGGGACATGAAGGGGCCCCCAGTGTCCTAAGATGGGACAACACATGTGTTAAAATGAATAATGACTGAAATGGTGTAAAACA
>NW_007730133.1:52455-57963 GCF_000696425.1 Galeopterus variegatus
TCAGGTATTGTGGTCACAGGATTAGAGTTTTCCTGGAGAAATGGCTGAATCCAGATCTGGGTCAGAAAACGTCCAAGAAGAGTCTGATAAGGAAGCCCTCAAAAACTAGTGTGGTCATGTCAGAAGGACAAAGAGGGACATGAAGGGGCCCCCAGTGTCCTAAGATGGGACAACACATGTGTTAAAATGAATAATGACTGAAATGGTGTAAAACACATATACGAATAAAATGCAGTTCATAACGACCCACGTACAGAGAGACCTCTGTGATCACCAATGGTCTGAATGTTAGTTTTAAAAGAAAAAGACTTTATCCTGTCTTTCCTTTGAAGGTTGATGTGGGACAAATGGTTGATGTGGGACAGCTCATCACTACTTAGATCCAATGATCATTCCTGGCGTCTCTCAAGGTGGGACTACAGCTATTGGGTGCCTCCTGTATGATGCACTAGGAAGCACACGGCACCACCTATGAAGTTCTCTTCCTATCAGATGACCCATGCCATCTCATAACACAAGAGCCCCACCCTAGTGGTTACCCAATAGTAACCAGTTGACTTGTAAAAATATTGAAAATCCTTCAAAGACTTCCATACCACTGCCAAGGACTCCTAGTAGAGAGACCCTGGCTTTACTTTCAAAATTTCATGAGAAAATTTAGAGCCACTACTCAACCATTTCCCTACAAACCACATGCGCCCGTCAGTAAATTGGGGTAGTGGGTTTCTTTTCTGGAATCAAATGTGCAAAGGTCATACTAAGGTCACTCCTATTTCCTCTTTCATAGCTTCCATGAAAGGAAGAAAAGCTCCTGGTAGTGTGCATCATTCTCTCTGTTTTTAAAAGAAGGGGAAAGCCAGAGATGAGGGAAATTCCTAAAGCACACTTTTGATATCCTTTCATTCCTCAGCCTACTGCAAGCATATTTGAAAATCTCTAAATCCTCCTTAACCTGGCCTAGAAGGGAAGAGGTAAGATTCTCCTGGGAAAAAATCAGAAGTACCAGGCAGCAAGTTTGAAAGAATCAAGAAAACGTCCAATGAGTTGCTAATGAAACTGGAAACATCTTCTTCAGTATGAAGCTCAGCACCCCTATTGGCTTCCACTTAGACAGGAACTTCAGTGCAGTTATCAAATCTGCAGCCATTAAAAAGGACATCACTGTCGCCCTGTGGTGGTGGTAGGAGGGCACGGTGTTGTGGAGGAAGGCAGGTTCAGCCTCATGCAAAGGCAGAGGGGTGAGCACGGTGACCTGGAAAGGTCCCTCTCATCCAAAGGCACTCTCAAAATACTCCCAAACACCCAGCTGAGAAGCCACAGCATCATCTTCCCTCTCCTTCCCCATCCAAGCAATCCCAAAATACGGTCAATTCCACTCTCTAAGACCTCTCAAATCCCTCCACCTCTCTCCACCCACAGGGCGTCTACCATTATTAAGGTCCCCATCATTTCTCTCCTGCCTCCAGTCATGTCCAACCTTTCCACATACCACAGCTAAAGAGGAGATCTGATTTCACCTCTTTACTAAAAGATCTCCAGTGTTACCAAAATATCTTTGGGACATAGCCTAAATGTCATAGCACAGCTTACAAAGCCCTTCAGGATATGGCCCCTGTTTCCTCCTTCACGTTGTTCTGTCTTAATCTTTTCTCATTGTCTGTCTGTCTGTCTATCTGTCTGTCTGTCTGTCTGTCTCCATATCTCTCAACACATACACACTTTTGCAAGACCGAGCTACTAGCAGTTCCCAAAACCCCATGCTTTCTCTTGCCTTGGCACATGCTACCCCCTACCTGACTGATCCCCTTCACTCTCTTCAGTTTGTTCTTCCACCTTCAGCATGCACATCCCCCATATCTCTCAACACATACACACTTTTGCAAGACTGAGCTACTAGCAGTTCCCAAAACCCCATGCTTTCTCTTGCCTTGGCACATGCTACCCGCTACCTGACTGATCCCCTTCACTCTCTTCAGTTTGTTCTTCCACCTTCAGCATGCACATCCCTTCCTCTAATAAGTGTTCACTGGCCTTCCTCCTACCTGCCCCCATCCCCATCCACACTGCCATTCATGGATATGCTTCTCTATCATTGCACTGACTACACTGTATTGTAGCTGCCTGGTCTCCATCTCCCCCACCAGGCTATAAGCACTGGAAATGCTGAGAACATGTCTTTTTTCTTAATCATCGTATTCCCAGACATAGTATACAGGAGCTTCTCAGTCTGTTGTTAGAGTAATGAGCGTGGATGAACTCACAACTTTACAAGTTTGGCACTGAAGATAGTACTAAGTCCTCTAATTCCTTTGCCTGTAGTTAGAATGGGCTGAACAGTGTCACTTTCAGTAACCATGGCACTACACCTCCTGATGGCTTCCTGCTAGAATCCAGGTGGTCAGCCTGTTCCCGTTCATTACCCCAGACGCCATGAGGGCAACCTGAGGTCTCCCATGCCACACTCACCTGGGTGAATCAGGCAGGAGTCACACTCATTCTCCTCGTTCCTGCAGCAAGGGATGGTATAACCCACGACTTCCTTCTTTCCGGGGCAGACGCATTCGATCTGATCATACTCACAACACTCCCGGCACATGATGTTCCACTCGGCTCCGGGGCAGGCTTCATTAATGACCGTGTACTCTGAAATGGAACACCAGCAGGTGAGACTCGGCCCTGCCAAGAAGTGGTAAGACCTGTAAGTACTCTTCTGTAAAGAAGCAACCTTGCTCTACCAATATGCTGCTCTACATGAATAAGAGAGAAGACCAGTATGAATTCTTGCTAGGCCAATGTCCCCAAAGTGGGGTGGCCTACCCAAAGCGGTACTCTAAAACATTCATCAGAGCACAGATGAAACTTGTTATAACTGCTATTCATTTTTATTTTTATCTTTTTTAAAAAAGAAATCATGTTCATCAGATATATAATCTAAATGGATTGACAGTAGAACGTGTATATAATTTATATACAAGTATGCATCTCTTGGGTATCTACGCTCTTGTCTATTTTGTTGGGATATATCAGACCACTGCTTACAGCTGCATAGGTTGTGTACTACACAACTCCAGGGGGAACCATTCAACTGCACAACTATATGCTTAGGTTGTGCTCAACCTAAGCATGTGGGCCATCAAAAAAAAATTGTAGACCACTCTCTAGAGTAGGCCATTCAAGTTCAAGGCTGATTGCCAAGTACACACTATGCCATCTCTCCCAAACTTGGCTCCTCAATTTCACAGCATGCCATTTTCATAGTATCTTCAAAGTAAAACCGACAGAAAAGACAAAAAGTACCTTAATTAGTATGTTTGTGAGAATTTCAATGTTTTAAAAGGGTGAACTCATTAGCCCAACTTCATTCAGTCCCCAAGTATAACTGAGTGTTCTTTCCCATGAGAAAAAAGTATCCCTTGCTTGGTAGGATTTTTTTTCTTTCTTTTCTTCTTTTTAAAATATATATACCTTAAATAAAAAGGAAAACCATCTGGCAAAATCTATAAGAGGAATCAGTCACAGGTTGCCAGACAAACTCAGGCTAAGAAACAGACTAGTTTTGATTTCCTCTTCTTTTTTCCCATTTTCTATTTCTAAAAATTTGGCACAAAGACAACAATTAAAGCAGAAACAGGTGAGATATTGGAGGAAGAAAGTGAATCTGGACAATGTCCCCATGAAGCCTTCCCTAGAAACTCTAGGCAGGGATCCCCAACATGCTCTGTAGTCCCACATAAACCAAACTTAGCATCTGTAGTGCCTTCTAAACTTGTGAATTTCATAGTTTAGTTTTACATTTTCCTCCTCCAAATTTGGAAGTCTGACGCAAGGTTGGTCACTCTTAATTTGCCAAGTAGAGCCATTTAAAGAAACTAATGCCATCTACTCTTAGCCTCAGGCCATAAGAACATTCCTTCATAGAAAGGAACCACTTGCATAATAAGAGACAGTTCCTTAAATTGAATAAATTTAGTTTTATGAAAAATTTACTTTTTTTCATTATTTTTCCACAAACATTGATGGACCAGAAAAGATCCTCACACTGGCATTTGGGAACAATTGGCATAGATCATCATAGCACTGTCACTACTAAGGTTTTGGGAGCCCCTTCAGGGTGACCGCCACAACTTTCTTTGCTGAGTTTCCCATGTTTCTCATGTTAGTTGATGAAATGAATGACTTCTTAAATCTACATGAGAACTTGATGGTTAAAAGTGAGGGAAAGCAGAAGAAAACATAGGGGTACATAAATCTCCAGGATCTGGGATTTGGCAATGGATTCTTAGATATGACACCAAAAACATGAGCAACAGAAGAAAATAGATAAGTTGGACTTCATCAAAATTTAAAACTTTTGTGCATCAGAGGACATTATTAAGAAAATGGGAAAAAAAAAACACAAAATGGGAGAAAATATTTGCAAGTCATATATCTGATAAGGGTTTAATATCCAGAACATGTAAAACATTTCTACAACTCAACCATAAAAAGACAAAAAAAAAAATTAATGGGCAAATGACTTGAATAGGCATTTCTCCAAAGAAGATATATCAGTGGCTAATAAGCACATGAAACATGCTCAATGTCACAAGTCATTTGGGAAATGCAAATCAAAACCACAATGAGATACCACTTACTAGCATGGCTGTAATCCAAACCAAAAAAGAAAAAGAAAAACAAGTGTTGGCAAAGATGTAGAGAAACTGGAACCTTCATGCATTGCTGACAGAATGTAAAATGGTGCAGTCACTATGGAAAACAGTTTGGCACTTCCTCTAAAAGTTAAACACAGAATTACCATATGACCCAGCCCTTCCCACTAGGTATATATCTAAAAAACTGAAAACATGAACTCAATGATACTTATATGCTAATGTTCATTCACAACAGCCAAAAAAACAACCCAAGTGTCCATCAAGGGATGAATGGATAAGCAAAATGAGGTGTTTGTGTACTATGGAATAGTATTCAGCTATGAAAAGGAATGAAGTGCTGATACACACTACAACATGGATGAACCTTGCAAACATCATGCCTAGTGAAAGACGCCAGACACAAAAATACAACTGTTATCTGATTCTACGCATATGAAACATCTATAACAGGAAAATTCACAGAGACAGAAAGTACGTTAGAGGTTACCAGGGGCTGGGGGAAAGGGTGAAGGGGAGTTATTGTTTAATGGTTACAGAGTTTCTGTTGGAGGTGATAAAAAAAAAGTTTTGGAAATAGATGAGATGGCTGCACAACAATGTGAATTAATTACATTTGTAATTAATAACAATGAATTGTATACTTACAATGATTAAAATGGCAAATTTTATGTTATATATAATTATCTATACACCCACAATTTATTAAATATTAAAAAGTAGGGTGGGGGAGTGAGAGAAAGCAAAATGGTTAAAGGCTGAAGCACTGGAGTCGGACATACGTGGGTTTGGAATCGCACCCTTTCTACTTAATAGCTAAGTTACTTTACTCTCTCAGCCTCAGTTTACTATCCAGTAA
>NW_007730133.1:58427-60490 GCF_000696425.1 Galeopterus variegatus
ACCCTTTCTACTTAATAGCTAAGTTACTTTACTCTCTCAGCCTCAGTTTACTATCCAGTAAAATGAGTACATTTTATCCATCTCAAGCCTGTCAAAAGAACTAGACAAACTAGTACATATAAAGAACTTAACATGGTGCCCAGTACATAATAAGCATTCAGTAACTAATAGCTGAAAAAGAAAAACTGTACAGAAAGTCCACACTTCTCAAGGATCTTATTTTTAAAATGTGCACCATATCGGTTTCTTGCTTAAAATGTTCAAGTTGCTTCCCACCACACTTACGGTAAACCTCAAACACTCTGCCATGGGCCACGAGGCCTGTGAGAACCTGCTCTCTCCCGACCCCTCCAATCTTTTCTGGCCCACCGTTTCCCACCTTCTATGTTTCACAAAACCACCCAATTCTTGCCAACCTCAGGGCTTTCACAACTGCTTTGACCATGGCCTCCATCTCAGCCATTAGGCCTTAGTGTAAATGACACCTTTTCAGAGAGGTCCTCCCAGGCCTTCTCATGTGAAATGCACACCCCACCCAACCCATCGCACCCATGGTACTCTCTAGCACAGTATCTTCTTTGCTTTCTTTCAGAGCCCTTACCACAATTTATAATCATTTTGTTTTCATTTACTTGCTTATTGGCTGTCTCCCCTCCATGACCATAAGCTGGTAGGAACCACAACTAACTTGTTCACAGTTGCTAGGGAAGGGTCTGGCTCACAAGAGGTGCTGAATAAAAACTTGCTGAATGAATCCAGGCTTCACTCTACAGCTACCCTCCCTTCAATAGTCAAATATTTCCATCCAACAGATCTAATCTAGCTTGGAGCTATGAGCTAGCTTTGCCCCTAACTTGCTGGTAGCAGAGCTGAGGCACTTGCCCTCCATGGGGAAGTACCTGGAACTGTTGGTGCAGGTTACCTGCCTTGGGCCCATATTCTTCGACTCCAGCACTTATTTTCTCTACTCTCTGAACAGCAAATATGCCTGCGGGGTGTGGCATGTGTCTTACCCCCTCCTCTTTCTCTCTTTCTAGGCAAAGCACTACATCCTTCTAGGTTTCCTAAGAAGTTATAAATACTAATAACTTCTGGGTGGGGGGAGGGGCACTGATAGGATAAAACTCATTTGCAACTTTTGTAGGACTTTTTACTTCAACATGGAAGGCCAAGTAAGGTTTGCTCTATGCCAGTAGCTGGCCAAAGCCTGTTTCCCCCTAAGCAGCAGGTTTGTTCACCTCTGGCTCACCCGTGGGATCCTGGGGGCCTCCCTGTTACCCAGTAATTAATTCCCTAAAATACCTTCAGTAGCATTTCTCTTTACTTCAGTGAGAAGCCGATTTCTTCCCTCCTTAGCCCACTATATTAACTTTATAGGTAAGATTCATCTCAGTCTAAGGGAGGCCTGGCAGAAGGGATTTTGCAGATGTGACTAATTTAAGAATCTGGAGATGGAAGGAGTATGCTGGATTGTCCCTCTGGGACCAGTGTAATCACAAGGGCCTTTGCGAGAGGGAGGTAGGAGGGTCAGAGTCAGAAAAGGAGATGTGCAGAGAAGCAGAGGTTGGAGTGATGTGCTTTGAAGATGGAGGAAGGGAACATGACCCGAGGAATGCAGGCAGCCTCTAGAAGCTGGAAAAGGCAAAAAGATGGATACTACCCTGGCGCATCCAGAAGGAACACGGCCCTGCCAATGCCTTGATTTTCGTCTAATAAGACTCAGTTCAGACTTCTGGCCTCTGGAAGTACAAGGTAGTAAATGGGTGCTGGTTTAAGCCACTACATTTGTGGCAATTTGTTACCTGACACACTGTGTCTTCTCAAAAGAAAGGTTAACCCATAGCAAGCCATTTAACCACTCTGTTCCTCAGTTTCCCCACTGAGCACACTGCCAACAGTGTGGGTGAATTGATGAATTCATCCTTTCATTCCACAAGTATTTCCTAGGTGTTGACTATGCCGACTAGGTGGGTGCTGAAATACAATGTAGAGAAAAACAGATGCCATCCCTGGCTTCATGGTGCTCAGAATCTAGAAGAGAAGCAGATATTGGCCAAATGACT
>NW_007730133.1:61128-64502 GCF_000696425.1 Galeopterus variegatus
GTTTTTTTTTTTTTTTTTTTTTTTTTTTTGTTAGAATTACATTTGTGGAAAGTGCACATCGGCCACTTGGCTTCAGCTGTACAAATTTCAGGGAATTTCAATATGGTGCTAAGGGTCAGTTCCAGAAACTAGGATTTAGAGAAACACCAATAGCAGTAGAAGTTATTGAATGTTTTCTTATATGTATGCTAAAGCTCTTTGGCATTTCTTTAGCTAAAGTGCTTTTAAATTCTTCATGCAATTTCATCTTCAAAATGATTCAGTGAGGTTGGTAATACATTTTCTATTAAGTTAAAATTATTTAGCCCTACCCCTGCACTTTTCCACTGAGGAAAAGGACAAGTAAGGAAGAGTTGATCTTATTTATTAAAGCACAGGGAAATGCCAATCTCAATTAATTCTGAAAGAAAAGAGGTCCACGGAATTCTAGGGCTAAGAGGGAGGTGGGCAAGCCTACTACTTAGAGGGAAACAGATTGGGGCAACCTTACAGTTTTGCCAGCTACTAGAGTTGAGGAAACTTTGCTTTTTCACATTTAAAAACAAAGCCTTGGGTGGGGTAGTTAGCTCAGTTGTTAGAGCATGGCACTGATAACACTGTGATTTTATTTAAACCTTTTTCAACCCTGTGCGGTCCAGGGTTTGATCTCTGTACTGACCAGACACCAAAACTAAATAAATAAAAATAAAGCCTATAAAAACTGCAAATATATTCTGTCACAAACATATGGGCACAGCAGGTCCACCACCCCGGCTGCCTACAGCCTAGGTCAGATGGAAAGACTAAGACCCCAGAGTCTTAACCCATGCAGACTCCCCTGCCCTCATAGGTAAGCAGGCAGACCTGCTGAGTAGGGCATCAATAGGGGACAGTGCCCCACATTCATGTGCACCCACCCCCGCACTACCTGTGGGCATGATGAGTTCACAGGTACCCACGCTGGCAGTCAGCCAGCCCATCAGTAGATTCTCTCCACTCCACAGCCTTCCACAGAGCTGTCAGGACCAGCTGTGTCCACACAGCTTGGCTACAGCCCCAACAGCAGAACCAGCCACCCTCTACAGAGCTGCCAGGACCTGCGTACCAGTGTGCATCTGCTCCCTGACTGACTGCAGATAGGGCAGGGGCTGTGACCCCATGTCAGGCCTCTACAGAGCAACTGGGCCTGGCTGCACTTTGCAGGGGTGCTATAGGTGCAGCAGCTGAAGCAGAAGCCCTCTGCAGAGCTGCCAGGACCTGTGGCACCAGAGCATAACTACTCTCTGACCAACCATGGATTGGGCAGGGGTTTTGACCCTCCAAGACAGGCCTCTACAGAGCTGGTGGGCCTGTTTGCACTCTTGCAGGCTTGTTTCAGGCTCAACAGCTGATGCAATGGCCCTCCACAGATCTGCCAGGACCTGCTACATCAGTTTACACCTCCTGCTGGACCAACATGGCATTGGGTAGCAGATTTCCCTCCTCATGACAGATCTCTACAGAGATGCTGGGTCCTGTGACATCCTTGCAGCCTCGCTCTAGGCTCAACAGCCAGCCTGGTGGCCTTCTACAGAGTTTCCAGGATCTGCTACATCAGTGTTCACCTGCTCCCTGAGCTGCCAGGCCCACAGCCACAACAACTCTGCCTAGTGTCACCCACCCCAACAAAAACTACCAAAGACTCCACCACATAGACCACAAAGGTACCCACAGACAAATCCAAGTTTGAATACAGTCAAAGAAGTTACACAAAGACTGCACTACTGTGCTCACCCAGAACCAAACCTAAAACACTCAACCTGTCAATTTAGAACACTTCTACTCCAAAAATTAGAAGAAGAAATTGCCCCACCAGATGCCCAGACATCAATGCAGAGACACAAGAAGCTTGAAAAAACAAGGAAACTTGACACCCACAAAGGAAGACAATAATTCTGCAGTACCAGACCCTAAACAAGAGGAAATCGAGGAAATGGCTGAAAAGGAGTTCTGAACAATAATCTTAAGGAAACTCAAAATGATTCAAAAAATATAGATAGAAATCACAATGAAGTAAAATAAACCAGGAAATGAAGGGGCAATTCAAAAAAGAGATATCATTAAAAAGAACCAAGCAGAAATCCTGGAACTGAAGTTCATTCAATGAAATGAAAAATGAAACCAAAAGCTTAAGCAACAGGTTAGAACAAGTAGAAGAAAGAACTTCTGAACTTGAAGACAGGATTTTTGAATTAAACCAGTTGAACCAAAAGAAAGAAAAAGGCATTTTAAAAAATGAAGAAAGCCATTAGATATATTAGACAATCTTAAGCTTACAAACATCCATATTGTGGTTGTTCTGGAAGGGGAAGAGAAAGGAAAAGGCATCAAAAACTTATTAAACACAATAATAACTGAAAACTTCCCACATACTGGGAAAGATATGATCTTCCATATCCAGGAGGCTCAATGATCCCCAAATTGATTCAATCCAAAAAGGTCTTCCCAAAGATACATTATAGTTAAATTGTAAAAAGTTGAAGACAGAGAATTCTAAAAACTTGAAGAGAAAATTGTCAGGTCACATATAAGGGAATCCCCATGAGACCAACAGCAGACTACTTGTCAACAGAAACCATACAGGCCAGGAGGGAGTGAGATGATATATTCAAAGTGCTAAAATAAAAAAACTGCCAACCAAAAATACTATACCCAGCAAAACTATCCTTCAGAAATAAAAGTGAAATAGTGTCTTTCCCAGACAAACAAAAACTACAAAAATTCACCATCATAAAATGAGCCCTACATAAATCTTCAAAGGGGTCCTATATCTGGAATCAAAAGTGATAACTACCATCATGAATACACAAGAAAAAATAAAGCCATCAACAGAGCAGATACATGAATAGGACAAAGAAAGAAACTGTATCTTACCACCACAAAAAAAAACACCAAAGAGCAAATAAAAACAATAAAAGGGAAACAAAAAACAGAAGAAACACAAAACAACCATAAAAATTTAAAGAAAATGGCAATTTTCTTTCATTAACAATAATGAACATGGCAGTTCTTTCACAGCAATTTCTTTCATGGCAAAACTTTTCTTTAACAACCCTGAATATAAATTGATTAAATTCTCCACTTAAAAGATATAGATTGGCTGGATAGATTAAAAAACTAGACCCAACTATATGCTGCCTGTAAGAAACTTCACCAGTAAAGATATACATAGACTAAGAGTGAAAGGATGGAAAAATAAATAAATAAATACACAAATAAACTGGGGTCGGGGAGGGAAGAAGACACAACAATTACAATTCCTCGAAGTTGATATGACAAGCGAACAGATATGAAGTTGTTGGGAGGGAGGGGGGAGAGGAAGGAGGGAGGAAGGTTTTGGTAATGGGCCACAATAA
>NW_007730133.1:65345-67930 GCF_000696425.1 Galeopterus variegatus
AAAAAAAAAAAAAAGATATTCCATGCAAATGGAAACCAAAAATGAGCAGGAGTAGTTATACTCACATTGGATAAAATAGACTAAATAAAAAACTATAAAAAGAGACAAAGGACACTATATAATGACAAAAATATCAATTCAGCAAGAGGATATACTAATCATAAATATATATGCACCCAACATTGGAGCATCTAGATATATAAAGCAATTAGTACTAAATCTAAAGGGAGCAATAGACCCCAAAACAATAATAGTTGGAAACTTCAACTCCCCTCTCTCAGCATTGAACAGATCATCTAGACAAATAAGTAGCAGAGAAACATTGGACTCAAACTGTATTCTAGACCAAATGGACTTGACAGACGTTTACAGAACATTTCATCTGACAGCTACAGAATATATCTTCTTCTCATCAGCACATGGATCATTCTCCCAGATAGACCACATGTTAGACCATAAATCAATTCTCAACAAATTTTAAAAAACTGAAATCATATCAAGTTTTCTTCCAACCACAAGGAAATAAAACTAGAAATCAACAACAAGTGAAATTCTGGAAACTGTTCAGATACACAGAAATTAAACAACATGTTCCTAAATGACCAATGGGTGAAAGTCAAAATGAAGCAGGAAATCAAAAAACTTCTTGAAACATATGAAAATGGAAGCACATCATAATCAAAGCCTATGAGATACCACAAAGGCAGTACTAACAGGGAAGTTTATTGTAATTAAGTGCTTACATCAAATAAGTTGAAAGATCTCAAATAAACAACTTAACATTACACCTTAAGAAACTACAAGAGCAAGAACAATCCATCCTCAAAATTGGGAAATGGGAAGAAATAATAAAGATTACAGCAAAACTAAATGAAATAGAGACCGAAAAAATTATACAAATGATTAATGAGACAAAAAGTTGGTTTTCTGAGAAGATAAAATTGACAGACCATTAGCTAGACTAACCAAGAAAAGAAAAGACCCAAATAACAAAAATCATAAATGAAAAAGGAGACAGTACAACTGATTCCATAGAAATACAAAGAATCATTAGAGAATGTTATGAACAACTATGTGCCAACAAATTTTAAAACACAGAGGAAATGGATAAGTCTCTGGACACATATGCCCAACCAAGACTGAAACAAGAAGAAACAGAAAGTCTGAACAGACCAATAATGAGCAATGTGATGGAATCAATAATAAAAAGTCTCCCAACAAAGAAAAGCCCAAGAATCAATTTAACCAAGGAGGTGAAAGATCTCTACAATGAGACCTACAAGTCACTGCTGAAAGAAATTAAAGAGGACACAAAAAGATGGAAAGACATTCCATGCTCGTGAATTAGAAGAATTAACATTGTGAAAATGTCCACACTGCCCAAAGCTATCTACAGATTCAATGCAATACCCATGAAAATACCAGTGACATTCTTAACGGAAATAGAAAAAAATCCTAACATTTATATGGAACAATAAAAGACCCTGAATAGCCAAAGCAACCCTGAGCAAAAAAATAAAGCCAGAGGCATAACACTACCTGATTTCAAATTATACTACAAATATACAGTAACCAAAACAGCATAGTACTGGCATAAGAACAGACACTCAGACCAATGGAACAAAATAGAGAACCCAGAAATCAACCCACATACTTACAGCCAACTGATCTTTGACAAGGGCAACAGGAAGATTCACTGGGGAAAGGACTCCCTCTTCAACAAGTGGGGCTGGGAAAACTGGACATCCATATGTACAAGAATGAAACTAGACCTATACCTCTTACCATATACCAAAATCAACTCAAAATGGATTGAAGACTTAAATATAAGACCTGAAACTATAAAACCATTAAAAGAAAACATAGGGGAAACACTTCAGGAAGTAGGACTGGGCAAAGACTGTGAATAAGACCCCAAAAGCATAGTCAACAAAAGAAAAAATAAACAAATGGGATTATATCAAATTAAAAAGCTTCTGCACAGCAAAAGAAACAGTTAACAGAGCAAAAGGCAACCTACAGAATGGGAGAAAATATTCACAAAAAATGCATCCAACAAGGGATTATTATCCAGAATACACAAGGAACTCAAACAACTTACCAGTAAAAGAACAAGTAACCCAATTACAAAATGGGCAAAGGAGCTGAACTGTCATTTCTCAAAGGAAAACATACATATGACCAACAGACACATGAAAAGATGCTCAACATCACTAAGCATCAGGGAAATGCAAAATCAAAACCACACTGAGATATCATCTCATACCAGTTAGACTGGCTATTATCAGAAAAACAGAGAATATGTTGTCATGGATGTGGAGAAAGGGGAATCCTCCTACATTGTTGGTGGGACTATAAATTAGTGCAGCCATTATGGAAAACAGTATGGAGGTTCCTCAAACAACTAAAGATAGAACTGCCTTATGATCCAGCAATCCCACTGCTGGGCGTATACCCAAAAGAATGGAAATCATCATGTTGAAGGGATGCCTGCACTCCCATGCTTATCACAGCTCTATTTATGACAGCTAAGAGTTGGAACCAATCTAAATGTCCATCAACAGATGACTGGATAAGGAAAATGT
>NW_007730133.1:68337-70058 GCF_000696425.1 Galeopterus variegatus
ATGTCCATCAACAGATGACTGGATAAGGAAAATGTGGTATATATACACAATGGAATACTACCCTGCCATAAAAAGGAATGAAATTCTGCCATTCACAGCAATCATGGATGAACTTAGATAAAATTATGTTAAGTGAAATAAGCCAGGCACAGAAGCACCACAATGCCCTTTCATAAGTAGAGCTAAAAAATAAACAAATAAACAAGAAAAAGAAAGATACAACAATCACAATAATTCACTGAACTTTCAAAAGGAGAAAACAGAACTGAGGCCACCAGAGGAGGGAAAGGGGGAGGGGGAGAAGGGGTTAGTAAGATATTGGTAAAGGGACACAAAAAACTATTATATTGTGTAATGACACATATAGTAATTATCCTGATTTGAGCATCATGTCTTGCACACAGGTATTGCTATTCAAAGCTGTACCCCACAGATATGTGCAATCAATTATGTTTTAATTAAAAATAAATTATTTAAAAATAAATAAATAATGTAGTAGGGGAAAGAGAGTACTGATCACCAATTTCAGTAAAGTTGCAGGATACAAAATCAATATATAAAAAACAGTAGTGTTTCTATATGTCAACAATGAACTTGTGGAAAAAGAAATCAAGAAACAATCCCATGTACAATAGCTACCAAAAAAATTAAATACCTAGGAACAAACTTTTTTTTTTCTTTTTGACCAGTAAGGGGATTGCAACCCTCAGCATGGTGTGGCCCGCACCACGCTCAGCCAGTGAGCGCACCAGCCATCCCTATATAGGATCTGAACCCGCGGCCTTGATGCTACCAGTGCCACACTCTCCCGAGTGAGCCACAGGGCCGGCCCCTTAGGAACAAACTTAACTAAGGAGGTGGAAGATCTCTACAACAAAAACTACAAAACACTGACAAAAGAAATTAAAGAGGACACAAAAAAATGGAAAGACATTCCATGCTCATGGATTGGTAGAATTAATGTTGTAAAAATGGCCATGCCACCCAAAGCAATCTACAGAAAATACCAATGACATTCTTCACAGAAATAGAAAAAATAATCCTAACACTCATATGGAACAACAAAAGACCTCTACTAGCCACAGCAATCCCACACAGAAGAATAAAGCAGGAAGCTTTATACTACCTGACTTCAAAATATACTACAAAGCAATAGTAACCAAAATAGCCTGTTACTGGCATAAACACAGACACATCGACCAACGAAACAGAATAGAGAACTCAGAAATCAACCCACATACTTACAGCCAACTTATCCTTGACACGGGTGCCAAAAACATACATTGGGGAAAGGACAGCCACTTCAATAACAAATGGTGCTGGAACTACAGGATATCCATGTGTAGTAGAATGAAACTAGACCCTCATCTCTCACCATATACAAAAACAACTCAGAATGGATTAAGGACATAAACATAAGACCTGAAAATTAAATGTAAGACCTGAAACTGTAAAATTGCTAGAAGAAAATACAGGGAATCACTCCAAGATGTAGGACTGGGTAAAGACTTTATAAATAATACCCCAAAGACACAAGCAACAAAAGCAAAAATAACATGGGATTGTATCAAACTTATAAGGTTCTGCACAGAAAAGGAAAAATAAACAAACAGAGTAAAGAGGCAAACTACAGAATGGGAGAAAATATTTGCAAACTCCACATCTGACAAGGAAATAATATTCGGAATATACAAGGAACTGAAACAACTTGATAATAAAAA
>NW_007730133.1:70979-71833 GCF_000696425.1 Galeopterus variegatus
ACCCTTATACATTGTTGGTGGGATTGTAAATTAGTAACAGCCATTATGGAAAATAGTATGGGTTTGCTCAAACAACTACAGATAGAACTACCATATGACCCAGCAATCCTACTTCTAAGTATATACCTAGAGGAATGGAAATCATCATGTTGAAGGGATACCTGCACTTCCATGTTTACCACAGCTCTATTCATAATAGCTAGGATATGGACCCATCCTGAATGCCCATCAACAGATGACTGGATATAGAAAATGTGGTACATATACACAATGGAATACTATTCAGCCATAAAAAAGAACAAAATTCTGCCATTTGCAGCAGCATGGATGTACTTGGAGAAAATTATGTTCTGTGAAATAAACCAAGCACAGAAAGAGAAATACCCTATGTTCTCACTCATACATGGGAGATAAAACAAACAAATTAGTAATAATAAGTTGAACTATTAAAAGGAGAGAGAAGAACTGTGGTTTCTAGAGGCAGGAAAGAAGAGCGGGGAGGGGGAATAGTAAAAGGCTGTTCAGTAGACACAAAATTACAGGTGGATAGAAAAAAATAAGTTCTATTGGTGTACAGTCAACCCAGGAATCTATAGTTAACAATGATTTACTGTATTCTGTCGAATGACTAGAAAAGAGGAGATCAAATGTGCACTTCACAAAGTAATGATTAAGTTATGCAAATTATGAATATGCTAATTCCCTAGTTAGATCATCACACATGAATTGAAATATAACTCTGTACCCCATAAATATGTACAATCAATAAGTTTCAATAAAAAATAAAAATGCTGCAAATGAGTTTTATACTATCAGTTCTTCCTAGTAAATAAGCACAAAGAAAGCACAAAGAA
>NW_007730133.1:72403-74796 GCF_000696425.1 Galeopterus variegatus
GCAAATGAGTTTTATACTATCAGTTCTTCCTAGTAAATAAGCACAAAGAAAGCACAAAGAACCCATAAAGCAATCCCTTGGGATAAACTGAGGCACTGGGATATCAAACACATGCCCACGATCACACAGCAAAAATCAAGCTTGTGGAATTCTGGGTGCCACACACATTCACTCATCACTAACTCTTCCATTGGAAAAACTATTTTTCTCCATAAATCACTTTATTTAAGACTTCATTTTTTAGAACATTTTCAGTTTCACAACAAAATTAGGTGGGAGTTTCCATATAGCCCCCCTGTTCCCACGCATGCACAGCTTCCCGCACTATCTACATCCCCCACCAGCGTAGTTGATGAATCTACACGTACTCATCATTACCACCCAAAGGGCATCGTTTACGTTAGCATTCACTCTCGGAGCTGTATATTCTATGAGTGTGGACAAATGTATAATGACAGGTATCCACTATTACAATATCATACTGCATAGCTTCACTGCCCTAAAATTCCTCTGTGCTCTGCCTTTTCATCCCTTCCCACTCCCCAAAACAGTACACTTTTTAATACAAAAAAAAAATAATTCTTTGTGAAAGCTTTGGAAAATGAAGAGAATGATAAATAAGGGAATAAAAAGTATTCCGAAATAACCTCAACATGCTGGTATCTATCCTTCAAGTTATCTGTTTTCCATGGACATACACATCCACAGGCAGATATTAACTGATGTGTGAACACAGAGTCTTCTCACTTCTGAAAACTGATGACATGTTTTGTTTTGGAAACTGCTTTTTTTCTTTACTTATATCATGAATATTTTCTCTTAACGTTGCCTAGTCTTCAAATGTAATTTTAAATTGCTGCTTAATTATCCTGTATGTTCAAGTGGTCCCCCTCCCGTTCAAGAGAGCTGCAAAATACTTTGGCATCATAAGCTTTGTCCAAGCCCTTCTCTCGACTTCCATGCTTAGGGGCAGCCATCCTGGTATCTCCTATCCAGACTGGGGAGTCCGGTTACATTAGCCCAGCCCCTGGTTATTCCAAAATTCACTTTGGAAAACGTGAAGACATTTAACCTCTCAGTTCCGTTCTATCAGTGATAATACCAAGGCAAAGAAAACAGTGCTGACCAGTTGGCCTAGGTTCAGCTTTCATACATTTGGTGAATAAATGAGTGAATGAATGAGTGAGTGAAAGAAAACTGGCTTTCATCATCATTGTCATCACCATTTTGCACAGCCTTCACTGGCCTGACAGTTCACTTTAAGGCCATCCAGTACTGATCCATTTCTTCTGCTGACAAGATGGGGAAACAATCCCTCAAGCAGCAGGGACTTTCCTATGCTGAAAGTACGGAGGAGAAATCATGTCCCCTTTGCACGGTCTCCAAGTGCAACATTTTCAACATTATGTTTTAAGGAAATATGCTGGCATGATGGCTGTTAACATTCATCTGAAAAGACTCTGAGGATTCTGCATGAGAACAAGGGTCTGTCTGTTCCATACCTGATTGAAACATCAGTTGTCAGACTAAAGGCCCAGGCCAGGACCACCCCAGAAGGTGGCAGAGAAAGGCACTTTTATCATGTGCCTGCTCCTCCTCCTTGATGTCAGAACCCGCTTTTGAGTCCATCAAAAACCCCACAACCCACCCATTTAACCACGTTAATTAAAATTTCTACTGAGGTTTCTCTTTCTTACAATCTTGCATTTTTATAAACCTTCTGCAACCAGAAAGAGGAAAAAAAAATAAGATGTAGGAATCAGAGAGAGATACAATTAGATAGTTTGGGCTCCCGGCTCATCCCCATTCACTTCCCGCCCCCTGTGCTGTCTGAACTCCCCATACTGATGTCTAAGGAGCATGCAACATTCCTGACAACTGGGAGGATCTGACCACCAGCTCTGTAGGGCTGATGACATAGGCAAGGCCAGGAGGGAATGACGAGGCTGTGAGTCAGGGGTGATAGAGTGCTCACTGGGGCCCTTGTGACGCTGTCTCTCCTCCTGAGCCTTTAAGAGTCATCCTGCCACCAAGTGACCCTCAGCCCAGCCTGGCTGCATCTCAACCTCAGTGAACTCAGTCTTCCTTCTCACAGCTCCTCTTGTTAACAGGATAAGGGCATCTAAAGAGCCAAGGCCTTTGTCACCCCACTTTGGGTGCCAGGAGTGATAAAACTTTTCAAAGGATTCCCTAGAAATCTGGCTTTTAGGATCCTGTACACTGAGGAGCAGTAGGGGCAAAAATCCACATGTCGCTTCCTTTCCCTCCTCCTCCTCGACTGAGCACAATGCCCCGCACTGTGGCTCTTCACCCTCCTCCTCCACACCCTGCTCCCAGCATCCACCAAGGATGTATCTACACCCTTAACACACACTCACTCACTGAATCCTCGT
>NW_007730133.1:75460-77971 GCF_000696425.1 Galeopterus variegatus
CCCAGCATCCACCAAGGATGTATCTACACCCTTAACACACACTCACTCACTGAATCCTCGTAACCACCCTTCCAAGTGGGTGATATTTTCCTCATTTAACAAATAAGTAACAGAGAAGGTAAGTAAATTGCCCCAAGTCACACAGTTTTCAGGTGAAAAAGAAAGATCAGAACCCAGCTCTTTCTGACGCCAAAGCCTGGTTCTTTCCAACACAATACATTGATTCTCGAAAGTTCACACCTCTGACTTTACAGTTTAAGAACAATACAGCACAGGTGAGGTAGAAACGCTTGGGAATCAGGCTTCTCAGATTTCAGTCCTGGCTCTACCAGCTACTATGTGGCCTTGGGTAAGTCATTGAACTTCTTTGTGCCTCAGTTTCCTCATTTGTGAAATGTGGATAATGACAGTACTTCTTCATGATTGGGAGGAAGAATACAAGAGCTAATAAAAGGAAAGCAGCTAGCAGAGGGCTCAGTCAATGTTCAGTGTTATCACTATTTTTATGATTAAGATCAACGGTCATGCTCTGGGTCATATCAGGAGCCCATCCACAACAGGGTTCTGTTTTTAATAGTGACACCAAAGGAAAGTTTAAGGAAGATATTACTATACTCTGAAATCACTGCAAATGGTAGGTAAATACCCTCCCTGTTTGGGATAATAATAACAAACACCTTTGGAGCACTTTTTTTTTATTTGAAACATAATTGATTATACATGTCTGTGATGTACAGCACTCAATATCAATACCTGTGTGCAATGTGTGATGCTCAAATCAGGATAATGAGTATATTCAACATTACACAATGTAATAATTTTTTGTGGCCATTTACCACTTTCTATATGCCATACATAGTTCTAGGTTGTTTACCATATTAACTCATTTAATCCTTACAACAATCCTATAATATAGGGGCAATTAACACCCTCATTTTATAGATGAGGAAACTGAGGTACAGAGAGGTTAAATAATATTCCCAATATTACATAAGTACTAAGTAGAAGAGGCAGGATTCAAATTCAGGCAGTCTGTTTCCAGAGTCAGAGCACTTAATCATCATTCTGGTCTGGCTCTCCGACAGATCATTCATAATCCTGAACAGCAGCAATAACAAACCTGGACTGAGAGATTGCTCTGAGCCAGGCACGGTGCTGAGTGCTTTCCAGGTGCTATTTCATTTAGTCTTCACTATGGCATTATGATCTTGCATTTTACACATGAAGAAACCGAGACATAGAAAGGTGAAGTGCCTTGATCAAGGTGACACTGTCAGTGGCAGAGCTGGGACTCAGTCTGTGTGCATTAAAAGACCCTATTCTCATCCCCAACACACTCCCCAGACCCCCTGCACTGAGACTACCTGGGTTGCTTGTTAAGAAGTCTTATTCCTGGACCCCAATCCAGGCCTATTGCCTCAGAGTCTCTGGTGGTGGGGTTTGTCTATGTCTTTCAACAGAGGTTTTTTGTTGGTTTTTTCTCCAGCTGGCCAGTACTGGGATCTGAACCCTTGACCTCAGTGTTACAAAGCTGCACTCTAACCAACTGAGCTAACCAGCCAGCTGTCTCTGCCTTTCAAACAAATACACTCCTGTGAGAATCACACCCCTATTATGCTCTTTTCACTATTTCTAGGGGAATGTGTTACCAAAACTTCACCCTCCCTCCAGCCTATGTACAGTTGTACTTTGTATTGATTCTCCCATCCCACTTTTCTAAAGGTCAAGGATAACAACCTTGACTTCTTAGTGGCCTTGAAAGGGACTCCGACCTTCTGAGCTATACTCTGGACCTGCATGCATGGAATCTAACCCTCTTTTATGCTGATAGACAACCACAGACAAGACACCTTGCCACCACATTTCCCAGAGCCTCAAGAGCATGGGGTAGAGTGATGGCATCGCTGATGTCACTGCAGTTGAAACACAATGAGCATAAAAGGCTTTGGGGGAAATTGCATATTTTTCAGACATTACCATTATTCTCTGCAGAGTTTTAAAAAATCACATCTTTGGCTAAGACACAGATGGCTGAAGGAGTGAAGGGGGTGAGCAATACTGTTTCCTCCAGAGGCCCACCCATATGTGGCATTTTCAAGCAGTCTGTTCACGTTTACATCATAGCATTCTGGGTTCCTCCCACTTGCTGTTTGATTTCCTACTCTCTTTCCTCTCATATCTCCTCTTCTAACACCATTTAATAGAACATACCTCGTCCCCTTTCTGTAGAAACAGAAATTCTACATTCATAGCCAAAGCAAACAAAACCCAGACTCTAGCATCTTAGAGGAGCCCCTAGTTGCCATTATTTTCAGCAACTGCAATGCTTCTGTGTTATTTCAAATGTTGGAATAGGAGCTGAATAGATCTTATTCTTGTTAGCATCGGTTACTGAAAAGACAATTGAATAATGCATCTTAAAGTACATGGCAATAGAACTCAGCAAATATTATATCAACCAAAGTATTATAACAGCTATGTTAAAAAACAATAAAACTTAAGCTATTCTCC
>NW_007730133.1:79420-80942 GCF_000696425.1 Galeopterus variegatus
TTTTTTTTTCTGACCAAGTCACAGATGAATAGAAAGGAGCTGTGGACTGAGGAGGCGAGCCCCAGGAGGACCACATAAGTTCCATCTCACTACAGATGAAAACTCCCAGTAATGTTCCTTCCCAATTCCTTGTGAAACTGGTGCTAGTGGGGAAAGCAAGAGAAGGAAGGAGAGGAGTAGAAGATGACTTTAATTTCCTGACTACTCTCTTTTTGCCAGGCACTATGCTAAGTATTTTAAATGAATTATCTAATTTAACATCTACAATAAACTATGATGGAGACATGATTATACAGATTATACAGATCAGAAGGTGACAAACCACATTAGAGAGATGAGGTCACTTGCCCAACAAAACTAGCCATAAATGACAGAGTCAGGATTCAAACCCTGGCCTGTGTTTAAATTATAATAGTCTATACCCCATGCATATACATATTCATACATATACACACAAGCATATACATACCCACATCTGCACTTTTATTTTTCTGTGTGCGTGCACATGCAAAATTGAATGCATTCAAGCCAAGACATCTACATCAAAGACGAATTCCATACATATGGCAAGTGGGGGATGAATCTTTGCTGAGAAGATCATGGGTTTCCAAAGCCAGCTTAGGCAGGATGCTCTTTAAAGGAACAGCTGGTTTTATTCCTCACCCATTGCCACTGTAGTCATCCCATCTGAAAAAAGTTGGGGCAGAGAGAGAAGGCACGCAATTCTGGGACCAAGGGAGAGACCATGTTGCATGACAACAAGAACCATATTTAGCAAAGACAGGAATAAAATAGATTCCAGAAATAGCAAACAAGGGGTCGATAAACAGCTCAAACTCATGTGCTATGTCTATGGGATATAGCCCCAGTGTAAACAGCCATACCACTTCCAGGTTGTGCAAATCAGGGTCACAGTGACTGGGCTACACCAGAAGTGGCAAACACAAAAGTAAACAACAAGAGACTGGAAACAAGCCAGGGCAGTGGGGGAAGGGAAGGTAAAGGGGGAGGAGGGGGGTAACTGGTAATGAATGGGCCTTAGATTCAATGACCCTAGGGATTAGAAGGATGCTGAAATATTCTCCTTATTTTTGAAGGGGAGACAACATGGCTGACACATCGAGTTGAGAAGTCAAGTCACAGCCCTTACCACTCTCCAGAACCGCCGCACCACCATGAGTGATCATTAACCAGATTCACACCTGTCTGCCCCACAATTTCAGACCAACCACATTACTTTAAGCAACTTGAATACAGGAAATGAGTTTTCTCGATGACCTATGCAGGGCAGTGCTGGCAAGGACCATGCTCACAGCAACATGGATGTGCCATCACCTCATGGTCTCTTCAACGTCTCGGCAAGTGTTCAGTGACAAGGACATCAGACTTCCTGCCGTATCCCAGCAAAATCTGTTTTCAGACATATAAATTTCCTTCTTACCCTTTCCTCTGTAATGGTGAGAGATATTCTTCAGTGTTTTATTCATTATGGGCAAGAGACCAAAGTTTTCCAAACTGTATT
>NW_007730133.1:81201-89178 GCF_000696425.1 Galeopterus variegatus
CAGAGCGCCAAAAACATTGGGGGGAAAAAAAAAAAAAAAAAAAAAAAAAAAAAAAAAAAAAAAAAGGCTGTGTGGTCAAACAACTTTGTAAAATACTAATTGCACCTTTTACAGCTTTCTTTATTGCAGGAATCTGCAGAATTGTTAACCTGCTTTGTGCATAGTTCATCCCCACATCCCCCAGACTTATTTCATCATAACATCCTAGATTCTGTTTCATTTTATTGAATATATCCCAAAATTAGCATTCCATAAAACCTACTTTGTGAAATACCAGGCTGGACCATAAAGTCTCTCAATAGATTACAAGTACCTTAAGGAAAAGAACTTTGTCTCATTCATCATGATACCCCTAGCAATTAGAAATACGCCTGGTATCTGACAGCTACTTGATAAAGATTGCTAAATAAATACACAAATATGGACATATGAGGCATGTGTGATTCCCAAGGTAAAGGCTGTTTGTGGCAAAGACTGATGTTAGAGTCCTATCTTGATGTGATTTTTCAGAGTCTCTATTGTGCAGTATAGGGAATCCGTTAGGTCCATTATTGTTGAATATTTTTATTTACTGCAGGTTGTATCTCATTTCCATAAGGGCTTGGGACATTTACCCATTCTTTTCTACCAGTGGGTTGGCAGGGGAGCAGTCTTGCCCAGAAGGGAGGCTGGACACCATTTGGAAGCAGGCAGTCAACCTCTTGGAGGCCAAAAGCCAGACCAAGAAGTCCCGCAACAGAGAATCTTTACTACCAGCCAAGTCTTCCCTTCTGCTTGCATCCAGGTGAGCCAAGGATATGCTGAAAAATACAGGAGTAGATGTTACCAGCTAGAAGCTAAGCTCAGGCAACTTGTCCTAAGACATCTCAGGTGTTCTCCACCACCACTGTTAACTCCTGAGGCGGGATTCCATGATGCAGGGGTTAATTAATCACCGTCAAAGGAATCCTACAAAGTAAATGGAAGTGTAACTGGGTTTGAAAAACACTGACACTTTAGTTTCTTGGAGCCTCCAAAACATTCATTTGATTTGAAGCAAACTGGGTCAACACGAACCCTCCATCCCGTGGTTTTCCATTAAACTGGCTGGAATTTTGGTTTTTAACCCACTGTAAATTCAGCTTATGAGGACAATTGCTGCATCCCTCACGAGCTGAGGTTGGCTGAATGAGTTCCTTGCTCCATTCTGGCAGCAGCAGCCCTGCTTTTCCAAACACCAAACCCACCGACCAGACTTTTACTTACACAGATACTTGCTGCCAAACCGCTAACTCAACCCTCCAAGACAGCCAGAACCTCTGAGAAGGCAGTGATAAAGATGCCCAGACTGCAGTAATAAAGGCGTTTGTACAATTCCAGAGGCAGAAAGGTGACAGATAATAGGTATCTTCATTAGAAGCTCAGCCAAGAGGAGCACTTCTGTTGACTACCTGATGTAAGACCCAAGACATTCAAGGTTGAGATGAATTGGTTAAAACCCATCCTAGCTTTAAAGGAAGGGGATCGAGTCTCCATCCCCTGTAGTATCCATTAACTACGTTATGCCAAAAACAGAAGGAAAAAAATGCTTTCCCTTATTCATTCCAGGCCTGCTCCTCGCATCCTATGGCTTAAGAGTTTACCCACTGATGATCTTGACAGAATAGATCTGCAAAGAATCAGGGATACACAGTGGCAGGGCCAGACTTGAAATATGTCTCGCCCTCAATTTCTGTTCCTCTGCGGGTACATGATCTTGATTATAAAAGTTGACCAAGTGACAAAGAAATTCTCCCTTCTTATATCTAATCAGAGTGAGGTGCATGGCGCTGTAGACAGCTTTCCCAGAAACTGTTGGATTTTTGGTTTGCTTAGCACCCGTGTTTCCTCTAGGGAATGGACCCTCTTGGGCTCTGTGTGGTCCCACTGGATCTGTTGATGTCTCTGTCCTTTTTTCTGCATCCACTCCACCTCCACAGAGGTGAGCACATGACCTTCCTTAGGCCAGCCTGAGCACTTGGAATATTCAAGTGTCAGTAAAGACTTCTTTACAAACACTGTGGTCTTTAATCATTCAACCAAAATATAGCCAGCAGATCTGCCATAGTGGGACCTGCTGTTTACTGTGGCAGTGCTGTAGAGTGTTTCAGAGCATGCCTGCTGGAGTCAGACTATCTGGGCTCAAAACCCAGACATCCAGCTACATGACCTGAGCAAGTATGGAAACTCTGCCTAAGTTCCTTCATGTTGTGAACTGGGGAAAATAATAATAGTACTCACTACCTAGGTTTGTTGTGAGGATTAATATACGTAAAGCATATAGGTGTGCCTCATCTTTTCCACAAAGTCAATAAATTATTTGGGTGGCCAAATTTGGGATTAGGTCCCTTGGGTATGATAGGATGGAAGCCCCTTCAAAGGTGTTTCTGCCACTGGTGTTTCTACCATCAAGGGTGAAGAATGTGATGCCTAATCTCTACCTACTCCACTCTCAACACACGTGAGCTCTGAGTCTGTCTCACAGATAACTGCAACCTAGAAAAATAAAAGGAGTAGAGGTGAGGGTGGGGGGAAGCAGAAAGTCACATTGATTCAGAGAGTGGGATATCTTCAGCCAACTCTAATTCTCTGCTTTCCTTGAGTAGTTTAGTTTACAGGTATGAGATCTGGTTTTTCCTACATTTTTTACTTCTCTCCATTATTAACCTAATCCTTTGGCCCAGATCTTGTGATGACTGACAAACAGAATTCTCTAAACATAGTCAAGGCTTGGAATCTGATAGACTTTCTGTCACTGATCTGGTAGTTTTCTATGCTCCAACTGGCCTCTGGGTTCTCTGCCCTGGAATTCAGGAAGTAGAAAATGTAAACACTGCATTCCCCTTCTCTTTAAAATATAGTAAGAGGGGAGGGAGGCTGGGCTCTTGAGACTTGCGAATATCCATAGAGTAAGGTTGCAGCTCCTTCCCTGTTTAACATCGAAATGGCACCTGTTCCAGTTTGCACACACCCCAAATCAACTGCAGCTCCTAGATCTGGTCTCAGGGGAGGCAGGTGGAGATACATTCTATTGCATGGGGATTGGCCACCTCCAGTGGGACAGGTGAAAATAATTTTCAGACTTTAGGCCAGTCATTAGGTCCCCGAGACACCATTATTCTAGTCATTTCCATATAGCCAGTGTAACCCAGATATAGATGAGATAAAGTCCAACCCACAGTCCATGCCAGTGGCATTCCACAGCTCTCCCCAAGACTTCTAGATATTCCTAAGGGACTTACGCACTCTAGGTCACCTCTGCTTCTGGGCTCCCATGTCCAAAGGTGCTCTATCCACAGCTTATTGACCCAGACATAACCCAGCTTCATCCTCAGTTTCCACCAAAAGCTCACACTCAAAGGCATTCAAGAGAGGAAGATATTTTATCAAAGAGTTGGAGGTCAAAGAGAGAGGTGAGGTTATGTTCCACAAAACATGCAAGTTGAAATATATCAGATGCCTATTAAAGTCTAATGCATTAGATGCTTTCTAATGTCCTGTTATCCAGTCAACCTTTAGTTTCACTCAGTTGTATTCTCCCCATTCAGAATCCAGGCTTCTTCCACCTTCCTTCTCTCTCACATTCCTTTCCTGCCAAGTCCCTCTCGAGGATGAGGTCACAAACTCAAATGCCAGTAGGCAATAGCAGGTATCAAATATGTGGTTGAGAAGGGAGGTATCAGACTGCAGAGAGACCCAGCATCCCTTGAGGCATTCAGGCTCCAAACATTTTTAAGCACCGTGTCCTACTGAATACTTCTGCAGGCCTTTGGCCTGGAGTCTGCCAGTCTGCAGTCCTTCAGTTCTACAGTCTCACTCTTCACCACAGCCAGCCAAGACACAGCACCAGTGCCACCCAAACAGGAGCTAGCAAGGACTCTCTCCCCCTGCTTCATGTGTGTCCTGAAACCTTGCCAAGGTTAGATGTGCAGTAGCATGACCAATGCATATGCTGGACGTGTGAGTGTAGGGCAGCCAGCTAACAGGTGAACCTGGGCTCAGAAATTAGACAGCCTGGGCTCACCCCAGTCTCCACTAATCCATCTGAGCAGATTTTTTTATTTTTTATTGTGACAAAATACAGATAATATAAAATTACCTTTCTAACCATTTTTAAGTGCAGTTCAGTTACATTAAGCACATCCACCCTGCTGTGAAACCATCATCAGCACCCATCACCAGGCCTTTTTCATCATCTCAAACTGAAACTTTACCCATTTAGCAATAGCTCCCCATTCCCTCCTCCTCCTGCCCCTCGCAACCATCATCCTACTTTCTGTCTATATGAATCTGACTATTCTAGGTACCTCATATACTTGGAATCACACAATATTTGACTTTTTGTGTCCAGCTTCCTTTACTTAACATAATGTCTTCGAGGTTCATTCATGTTGTAGCATGTATCAGAGTTTCCTTCATTTCTAAGGCTGAATAATATTCCATTATATGTATATGTCACGTTTTGGATTGTTTCCACCTTTTGGCTATTGGGAATAATGCTGGTTTGAAAGCAGGTGCACAAATACCTGGGTGTATTTTTTTGTGCGTATACCCAGAAGTGGGATTGCTAGATCAAATAGAAATAGTAATTCTACCTTTAATTTTTTGAGGAACCGTGCCTGCGTATCCTTGAACCAGTCACAGAACCTCTATGAAACTCATCTGTAGAACAGGGATAATAATAGCACTGACCTGGGCCGACCCGGTGGTGCACTTGGGAGAGTGCGGCGCTGGGAGCGTAGCGACGCTCCCGCCATGGGTTCGGATCCTATATAGGACTGGCCGGTGCGCTCACTGGCTGAGCGCGGTGGGGGCGACACCAAACCAAGGGTTGCGATCCCCTTACCGGTCACGAAAAAGGCAAAAAAATAAAATAAAATAAAATAAAATAATAGCACTGACCTTATTAGGGAAGTCTGAGAATTAACACACATAAAGCATTTGGTTCAAAGGCTGGGCACATCATGAATGTTCACTAAATGTTAGCTAGATGTTTAATCTCATTGTCCTCTGAAATTGAGGGACTCAAACTAAAATAATCTATAAAGTCACTCTCAGCTCCAAAAATCCATGAGCCCACCATTAAATTCTTTTCCTGTTGGGGAAGCCAGGAACTCTCAGAGAATATACTAAGGGAACACCCTCTTCATGATCCCCACAAAAATCCACCCCTGCCAAGAGAGCCCAGTTTTCACGTCTGTCTCCTTGGAATTTGCTAACACATCCCATCACAAACATCTAATTTTCTTGCCACTCGTCTCCCCCTTGCTTATTTTTTTCCCCACATTCCCTTTCTCAGCTGGCTGCTCTTACCCACTAAATATCTGTGCTTCAAATTATCTTCCCAGTTGCATTCAAGTTCATTCCCCATAAGCTAATGTCTGTTGGAAACAGCACTTGTGAAGTTCTCCATATTAAGGTTTCCTTCCCAAGAGGCCCATATTTTAAATGAGGTTTTCCTCTTGGGCAGAATCATGCTGGCAGAGCTACTGCTATTCAGTGAAGTCAGTGGAGTTGAGTTTCTCCCCTCACATGCTGTTTATGTTAGGTTATCACTTGGCCTAATGTTTGGATTCTTGTCCCCCGACATGTGTCACAACATGCCAATGAGAAACAGCAATATCCCATAGTATCCCAGTGGATGTTGACGTCGTATCAAATGCTCTGTTTAGAAAAGTAATTAGAGGAAATATGTTTCCAAGCTTTGCTTGACAGGGCCAGATTCAGAATTCCAGCAGGGAGTGGACTCATTCACTACATGAAGAAATATTTTCCTTCTCCACTCTATCCCTCTGTCTTCCCTCTAAATGTGAATGTTCAAAAACTGAAATACCTTTGCTAAACACGTGAAGCTACTCTCTGGTTTAGCCAGCAGCTTGGTTGCCAACAAATCATGCACCTTCCCTGAAGCTTTTCCAAAGAAAAAGGTAAAAGAGATTCTCAGGTCAGGAATAAATAGGTTTTTCAGATCCTGGGCTAGAAAAAAGGGTCAGCTAAGCTTTATTTTTTAACTTATATGGGTTTGAGCCATCTCACCTGCCATGTTATAAAAGGGAAGCAGAGGTGTGTTGCTGCAACTCATTCACTGAGCCCTGGTGCTCGGAGAAGAACCAGGATCTTCTGGAGTTGGTCTAAGGCCACCAAACCACATTCCAAAAGACAGAGATGGAGTAGGGAGGAGTCTTAACGTAAAATCGTCAACCTACCCCTGGATAAGTGTTTAGGTTTACAGGTCATCAGCCCCTGTGAAGGGCTTCTTCTTCCTTCGTTATTGTCTTTGGGCTGCTCCAGATGCCATTGAGGCAAACACTCTCACCATCTTGATAGTAAATCACTAAGGAAGATTTTACCTGGGCAGGAGGGCTCTAGGTAGATGGAAAATATTGACTAAAATGGGGCGGGGGGTCGTTTTTATCCTGTAGGGATGTGCCTCATGGCTGTGTCCCCCTTCTATGCAGTGGGCTGTTGCATTTAGCATCCTCGCTGCCCCATTTATCCTGTTTCATTCTCAGGCACTTACCCGCTACTTGCAGCAGCAGAGCACCCCCCTGTCAAGGACAGCACAGGTGACAGGTAACCCCCATGGAAGGGAGGAAGCAAAGGCTCACGTGTCCCCTGTTCCTATGCAAAGCTGCCCTGTTTTGTCAATCTGTATTTCTCAGCCTGCCCTAGCCACATGAGGTCACACCTTACCCCCTGACACCTCACCCCTCCAGCCTTATAAAGACAGATGCTCCCCAGAAGTCCTCACTTTTCTGCCTGCCAGCAGGCGATTACCGGACAAGCCTGCCATTCTCTTGCTTCTGCCCTTAGCTGGGTCAAGGGATCCCAGGAGCTGTGGGTCATGTCCCAACCTCATTTGCCCCTAGGAGCCCATTTGACCTGGGTCTGTGGCTCAGAAAATGACATGTGAAAAACAAAGAAGCCAGAGATCTTTCAAAACAAACACTGTGTATCACCCAAACAATGTGCACTTTTAACCTCAGCTTTTTCTTCTTTCTCATTTCTTTCAGGAAGGAAGTGTATACATGCTGAGTGAGTAAATCTCCTATGCTGGGGATCTGTCGGAAGAGTCATGAGTGTAAGATTTCAACAAGCAAGATTCACCAGGAAGAACACCCAAGCAAGCCTTGCTGGTCATTCGTTTCTTTCCTTCCCTCTCTTCTTTCTCCCCTGCTCACCTCTGAGGGAGCCCTTTCAAGGGGAAACTTTGTTTTGGCAGGTCAGAGTGGGCAACCCATACTGGATTGATCTCCCAAGGTAAGAGATCACTGGGTGCTTTTAGAAAGATAAAATTTAAAAAGCAAATCAAACGAGCTGGTCCCCCTTCCTGAGACAGTTCAGTCCCACAATTTGGGATAACAAAACCATGTCACATTCCGAGAGACTGTGACAGCCGCTCTACTACCACCAGCCAAGCCCCCAATATTATCACTAGAAAAATTACCTTCTCCCCTCCTCTTGAGACTCCTCAGTCCTGCTCCCTATCAGACCCCAGGAGGGAAATGTCCCCTCCCGGGGTGTCCTGAATGCTACTCACAGTACCTCTTGGCAAGGACGAGATGAGCAGGAGCTGCAGGAAAGTGAGCCCCAGCTGCGTCCACCAGCCCAGCTCCATCCTTCCCGCGGCTGGTGCTGGAGCGACTGCTGGGGACGGAGAGGAGGGACCGAGGGAGGCCGCGGGCAGGCGGCTCTTACAGGGACCTCCCCAAGCCCCGGCTGAGCGGGAGCTCGGGTTTCAGCTCGCCAGGCTCTCCCATCCTCATCGGAGGGGAACCACCTTCAGCCAGAGCGACGTCAGCCCAAACCTCTTCTCTCCGCCGCCTTAACCCTTGCGAGCCCGGGAGGCGTGGCCCTGCGGGGAGGCGCGGCCCGGGGCTGGAAGGGAAGTTGCGGAGCGCGGAGGCCAGCCCAGGTCGGGCGGGCTCCCTCCGTCGGGGGCGGCCCCCCGGGTGGGAG
>NW_007730133.1:90146-91332 GCF_000696425.1 Galeopterus variegatus
TTCCTTTTCCCTCTGTTTGCTCTAAGTGATCACAGTTTGGAAACCGCATCCGTTGCAACTGTAGGATTCTGGAAAAGTCCCGTAATGGTGATCTCAGCAGCATAAATAGCTCCTGAGCACAAGCCAGGCAGGGCACTAGGCTCAGGGATAGAAGAACACACAGGACTCGGCTTCCACTGTTAGGGGGTTCAGTTTAGGTACAAGACAGCAAATGACAGCTTGCAGTGAGCAAGAAGGATGCTTTACTAGTTATGAAGTGACATTTTGTAATTTACTTCTCTGTGCCAGGTGTCCAGGTACCCTAAATGCATTAACTCACTGATTGCTCACAATAAAACTATCCTCTCCATTTTACAGATGGGGAAATTGAGACTTTGAGAGTTTAATAACTCACTAAGGTCCACAGTCAATAAAAGAGCAGAGCCAGGATTTGGAACCCAGGTGGCTTGGGTCCAGAGGCTTTAGTCCTAGCCACTAGGCTATTCAGCTTCTTAGGATGCTGTGTGTGCAGAACTGTTTTTAACCAATATAGTCACAATGCACAATAGGTGGTATCATCTGTATACTAGGGNATTGGTGAAGCCGAAAGAAAGGGTAAGAAATGGAAAAGGAAGTGCATGGGAAAAGATGATGGCAGAGACTTGAGAAAGGTAGAATTCCCCAGGGCTCAGGACAGACAATCCTCAGGGCTCCTGTCCATACTGCCTGGATGTCCATCCTGCACACAGGTGCTCCACTGGGAGGAATTTCCTAAATCCCAGCTCTGCTTCTGGGGACCCTTGCAGTGAAATGACTGCAAGCAAGAACTCAGCACTGAGAAACCTGTGTTTAAATCCTTGATTCATATATGGCTGTCTGACTGTAAGCAAGTTAACTAACTCTGAATAGCAGTCTTCTCATCTGTAAAATGGAAATAATAATCAAACCTATTTAGGAGACTGTTGGAAGCATTTAATGAGATTATGCATGTAAGGCCCATAGCACAGTCCCTAGCACATGCTAAATGCACAATAAATATTAATCATTACCTGTATTATCTGCCCTGAGACTGACCCCAAGGAAATCACATAGTACTGGTCTTCCTCCTCACCCTCAACTTCCCTATCCAGGTGAAACTAGCACCAAGAGTAGCTTTAAAGAGGCAAAAATACCAAAGGGCAGCATAACCGAGGGGTGGAGGGCAGAG
>NW_007730133.1:92155-93651 GCF_000696425.1 Galeopterus variegatus
GAGTAGCTTTAAAGAGGCAAAAATACCAAAGGGCAGCATAACCGAGGGGTGGAGGGCAGAGGCAAGAAGAGGGAGTTTTACTTTGTGCTGGCCAACTGGTTCTAGTCCTTTGGTAATGGGAATGGGGAGGAGGTGACTTAGTTTCCAAGTAACTGTAGGTATCAGAGCCTGTCAAGAGTCTGTTTCTACTACAAACCAACAATACCACTTCCTTCTTCCGTCTCCCCCTCTCCCCTTATACATAACCGCCCCTCATGAACACCAAGCACCCTCATTCCTACAGCAATTGTACCCCCCAACAGGGTGGGGTTCTAGGTGATTATTCTGAAGAGCAGCAGAATATGCCACCCTAAAATATGCCACTTTGGGAGAAGTATTATTTTGAGCTGAATGCAATTGAGAAGAAGCTAAATCAGGAAGAGCTCTCTGCCCTCCCCCTATTTGCCGAAAAGCAGGACATAAAATTGTAAAGGTGTCCCCCTCCTCCCTCTACCAGGAAGGACAGAAGTTAATCACTGGAGATGGATCTAGACCCTTATCAGCCCAAAAGAATCTACATAGCAAACCTTACAAACTAGCCCTTATCTTCCCTTAGTTCCTCTATAGGTTTGCCTTCCCACAATTTGCTGCTCCCTAGAAGCTCAAAGTTCTTTTCCTTTGTCTTGCCACTTCTAATAAATTTATTGTTCTTTTGCTAAGGTGCTATATATGCCCAAGTTCTAACCACCCATTTAGCTTACTTATCACTAGATGCTCCTATGTGTACGTACCATGCTCATGTTAGTAAGCTTTTGTTTTTTCTTATTAATCTGTCTGTTGTTATTCTAATTTACAGGGCTCCAGACAATGAACCTAAGATGGATAGAGAAAAAAGATTTTTCCTCCCCTACAAATCTGATTGGCTGCTTCCTAAGGAAATTCTTGGTCCCAAGTCTTTTCTTCTCCAGGCTTAGAGGCCTGGAAATAGAGGCCCATCCTTCTGTTCCTGGAATCCCCCATAGCTGTTTGCTGCTTGCTAGGTTTGTTGTCACTAATTTGGGTCTGCAAGTTTCCTAGGGCTAGGGAACCTGGGAAGAAACCCTCAAAAAGATGTTCTGCAAAGGAGTGGGACACGTTTCTCTGGAGAACTCCAAGCAATGGACAGATATTACCTTGTTAAATTTCACAATAAACCTGGGCCGGAAGAAGAAAAAGGAAACTGTGACTATGATACAGAAAAAGTCAGTGTACAAATTTCAGTTTCCCTACACAGGTTCAGCTTCTTCTGTTCCCATTATGGTCAACTAATTTTTTAAATTTATAGAGTTTACTATTGTTTTAAATTGAGGCTTCTTAACCTGGAAGTTCCATAGAGTCTATTGGAAAAGAGTTTTAGAGGACCTTAGCACCTTTCAAAATTATATGTAAAATGTTGCATGCAGTTTTGGGAGTAAGAGAGAGCCGTTTTTGAAGTCTCATTTGCAAACCCCCGACTTTTTTAGAATCACTCATCTTCA
>NW_007730133.1:94162-98325 GCF_000696425.1 Galeopterus variegatus
TAATGGTACTGGCCCCCACCTCATAGGGTTGGAGTAATGAGCTCAGAATAGTGCCTAAAAAGTACTAATTACTCAGTAAATGCTAGCTATTTCTATTATGCTTATCTCCCCCTCCTACCTTTACCTCCTACAACTGCTTTGGGGAGGAATAAATCACAAGAAAGGCTGTGAGTTAAAAAGGCAAAGTGGCATGCTGAGAAGTAGGGAATGATACCTGGAATTAAGAATTATCTCCTTATCATCAGCACTCAGAAATCAACAATTGGCTGTAGTAGATGAAGTCAGGCCACCCATTTAATTACAAGTCATAATACCCACTAATTTTCACATAAAGGGCTGAAGCACTCTAACAGAACCTGTACCTTTTTCAGTGCCGCCAGGGAGGCTGGTTGCATTCACACAGGGAGAAGCAGCAGGAGAGAAGGCTGTCTTTGTGAATGCCACCCATTCTCCGATCTCTAAGCTATAACTTCTGCAGATCAGCAGCTGAGTAGCAATCACAGACTAGGATAGCCAGAGGAAAGAGGGCTGGAGTGGAATTGGTCTGCAAACCTGAGAGAGGCATCCCAGACTTCTGATCACTAAGTGTGGTTTTCATCAAACAGAAAGTTCAAGTCAGCCAAGGCCAGAGATGGAGAAGCATAGGATTGGAAAAGACAAAGGGCCCTTCCATGGGAGCCTGCTGTAACTGGCCCCACCGTGGAAGTCTCCAGCCCTAATGAATCCCAGCTGTTCACCTACATGATGAGCAATCATGTTCTGCCTTCAGGTCTGGCTCAGCTCCACTCCCTTCCACTGGGGGCCAGGCAAGTGGGTAGGCACATTTGTGGTTCTTTCTCTGGCCACATTCTTCTGGCTCTATGTCATTCTTCATGCAAATTGCTGAAAGCCAGCAAGCTTCTCTCCTTCATAGTCAATGCGCTCCTGAATCACTTGGGAAAACCTGTTCTTGACTTCCATATGTATATTTATAAACTTCAATTTTTTAAAAAAGTTGTCTGCTATGCAGCTGAACTGAAAAGCTTTATAAAGAACACTTGCCAAAAATTTAACCACTATCCAAGTGGCTAGCTCAAGTGTTAAAAGCAGTTGAGCCATTTTGGGTGAAGGAAACAGGAACTAGAATAATCTCAAGAGAAGTCAACAGGGTGCAGTGGCACAAAAAAAGGCACAGTGGTCAACAGACCCCGGTATGGATCAAGGCTCTGCTACCTACTGGAACCATGAACTTGGGCAAGTTCATTGGCCCTTCTTGGCCTCAGTTTCCTCAACTGTAAAAAGAAGATAATAACTACTTTATAATTCTGGTGAGAAGATGAAAAATGAGGCTGGTGTACATAATGGAAGCTCAATCATTGTTGATTATTATAACTATCTATGAACATCTCGTCTTGGTATTTTCAAAAAATCTTCTTTTCAGAGGAGGATGAAATTAAACTAAAGTAGGAACCATTTTCTTCAGGTCTAGTTATTGTTAGTTACATTATGTTCCTTTATTGATTTTGAGACTAATGCACATCTGAAAAATATTGCCTGGTACATTTATGCCTCCAGTTGGAGGTCTAGAGGCAGAGTATACACTTGCTTGAAGAAAAAACTGAGAGGCCTGTCCTGATTGGACCCTGTCCAGGACCCAGAAAACCCCCTGGAGGGTCCTTGCATTGAATGTCTGGTTCAATCTTGCCACATCGTTCACTGGGGTAAGAAGGGTTTGTATATAAGCAACTTTTCTTCTTCCATGGAAGGAAGTAAAGGACAAAGCAGAAATATTCTGTAGGTAAACATCATCCATCCACTTAACACAATTTATTGCATGTCTACTGTGTGCACCTTTTCAGGTTCTGGGAGTATAGCTATCAGCAAACCTGTATAGTCCCTCACGTTGTGGATTTACAAACCAGACAGCAGTGAGACATTGAGCAAATGTGATGAGCAACACAATGGGTGAGGACAGAATGTTCCAGAAGCTTGTAACAGGAGAGCCAATCTTGTCTGAGAGTCACAAAAACTTCCCTAAGAAAGTGGCATTGAACTGCAGACCTAAAGAAAAACAGAGGGAAAGGAAAGTAGAGGACACTTATTACATGCATGGCCATGAAACGAAGCTAGAGATGTAGGCAGACCTTGAACTTTATCCTAAGGGCAATGGGAAACAACTTGAGGGCCAGACAGTAACTGGATCAGATCTGTACCTCAGATGTGGCTCCCTCTGCATCCTGAATTCAACAGGATGGAGAGAAGTGACTTGATCTGAGAGGCGCTGAGGAGGTAAAAGGGATGGGATCTGTTATTGATTGTATGCGGAGCATAACAGCCAGAGAGCAAAGATGACTCCCAGTTTGATGTCCATGTGGATGCTGGCTGGTGCATGGTGGTGTGTTGGACAGGCCCCTTGTTTTGTCTCTCTCAGATCACTCACTCCAGGTGAAGCCAGCTGCTGTGTTATATGAACGGCCCTGTGGAAAGAAACTGAAGCCTCCTGACAACAATCACATGAATGAGCTTGGGAGCAGATTCTCCACCCCTTCAGGTGACTGCAGCCCCAGCCAGCAACTTGACTGCAACCTCATGAGAGACCACACACCAGAGGCACCCAGCTAAGCTGTTCCCAGATTCCTGAGCCTCAGAAACTCAGTGAGATAATAAATTTTGTTGTGATAAGCTGCTAAATCTGTTACTCAGTGCCTTAGACCATTTGGGCTGCTATAACAAAATGCCATAAACTGGATGGCTTATAAACAACAGAAATGTATTTCTTACAGTTCTGGTAGCTGCGAAGTCTAAGATCAAGGTACCAGCAGATTGGGTGTCTAGTAAGGACCTACCTCCTGGTTCACAGATTGTGTCTTCTGGCTGTGTCCTCACATGGTGGAAGGGAAGAACTCTCTTGGACTCTTCAGCACCTGCTATAGTCTGAATGTTTGTGTCCCGCCAAAATTCATACTGAAACCTGACCCCCAATGTGGTGGTATTAAAAGGTGGGGCCTTTAGGTGGTAATTAGGTCATGAGTGCTCTATCCTCATGAACGTGATTAGTGCCCTTATAAAAGAGGACTAAAGAGCTTGTTCATCACTTCCACCATGTGAGGACACAGCAAGAAGACACCATATATGAAGCAGAGAGAGAGCCCTCGCCAGACACTGAATCCACTAGCACCTTGACCTTGGACTTCCCAGCCCCCAAAACTGCGAGCAATATATTTCTATAGTTTATATTACCAGTGTATGGTTTTTTTGTTATAACAGCTCAAACAAACTAAGACAGCTCCTTATAAGGGCACTAATCCCATTTATGAGGGTTCCACCCTCATGACCTTATCACCTCCCAAAGGCCCACCTCCTCACACCATCACATTGGGGATTAGGTTTCAACATGTGAATTTTAGGGAGACACAAACATTCAGACCATGCACATAGCAATATATCAAAAATATGAAAGGTTTCTGAACTGGGTAATATGGGTTGGAGGAGAAATGAAAGCTGTCTATACCCCACGAACCTGCAGCCAGATGTAAACTGCTAGCCCAGCCACAGCTTAAGGACTCAACAATGAGAAATGCTAGTAGAGTGAGACCTTCACAGTTAGGAGGCTTCCCGCTGTACATCACAACAAACCCAATTCATGTGGCTTAAATAATAAGGAATTTTATTATCTCATGTAACAATAAGTCCACAGGTAGATGGCTCCAGAGTTGTTTAATTCTGTGGCTCAACAACAATGTTAAATACCCAGGACAAAATTATCAGTGTGTGTGTGTGTGTGTGTGTGTGTGTGTGTATATATATATATAGCATGTAAGTATTTATAGAAAATCTCAGAACATCTAAAAATAGCATATATTGTTTATGAATACAAATACATATTATTAAACTGTTAAAACATATAAGGAAATGACATTCCCTATCTTCAAGATAGCAGTTACCACTGAAAAGGAAAGGTAGAGCAAAATGTAGGGTATGAAATTTTAGCTAAAATATAAAGGACGCAAAGGAGACATCTGAAGTAATTGAAGCAAAATGTTAAGATCGATTTCATCTTCGAGGCGAGTACCTAGATATCAGTTATTATCTGAACTTTTTGTATGTTTGGATCGTTTGTAATTCTAACTATATTTTATAGTGCCATAAGAAGATGTAAAAGAGGGACACATCAGAAAATATTC
>NW_007730133.1:98782-107226 GCF_000696425.1 Galeopterus variegatus
TGAAGTAATTGAAGCAAAATGTTAAGATCGATTTCATCTTCGAGGCGAGTACCTAGATATCTGTTATTATCTGAACTTTTTGTATGTTTGGATCGTTTGTAACTCTAACTATATTTTATAGTGCCATAAGAAGATGTAAAAGAGGGACACATCAGAAAATATTCCTGATGGATGAGAAGACAAGCATCAATTCATTTATTTAAGAAAACATTTGGAGTGCCTGCTCTGTGTCAGGCTCTATTTCAGGCGGGAGGGATAGCAGGGTGAATGAGACAGAATGGTTCCTGTTTTCATGGAGCTTACACATGCTGGACAAAAATATGTCACGGATGAAGAAGACCAGATGGTCCTTGTGTTATGATAGGAATGGAACAGGGAATATACTAGGAAGTGACCGACTAGTCTAGCTTGTGCAATCAGGGTAGGCCTCTCTGAGAAGGTGATATTTAAAATGAAACCTCAGGGTTTTCTTAAAAAATAAAAAAGCCAGCCCTGGGACCCTCTGAGGAAAGGTCATTCCAGGCAGGGGGGGCAGCTGATGCAAAGGCCCTGAGTGGGGAACTAGCTTGTGTGCCTGAGGAACACGAAGGCCAGAAGAGCTGGCACACAAGTGCATAATCAACTCTTCAAACAAGAGCGACTACAAAAGGGGCCGGGAGAAATGTTGGAAAGACCAAGTGAAGCTTCATATCAGTGTACCATTACCTTTCAGACAGCAGGTAATCCTTTGAGAATTCAATGAAAAGCTATGGATTTTAGAAAAATACACACATATCCTTATTGTTGCTTACAATTTCAGGTTATGTGTGGACCCTCTGAAGCCTGTCCAAAGACTACCTATCTCCCACACTTGAGCTGAGGGCATATTCTTCCCAGGCAGCCCCCAGTCAGTGTGGGTACAGAGCAAAAGCCCCTGAAACTACTGTTCACCTCCTCAAGATAGTGAATCAAAAACAATATCACATTCTAGGGAGATGGTGGTGATTAGTGCCACCTCTAAGGACCGTATCAATGCAGTGGTGGTCATCTTTTTCATACATCCCTGTCTCAATTTAATTCACCAGTTTGCCCCTGAAAAATGTAGAAAGACTGTAGACTAACACAAGTAGTCGTGCCAATTGTGGCTGCCTTACCATGGTATCTTTGTTAGAGAAGATCAGTATCAAGTCAGGTACATGGTATGTAGCCACTGAGTCCTTTTCTATCCCAATCAGTGAAGAAAATTAGAAACAATTTACAGTCATGTGCAGTGGACTTAAATAATGTCCCAGATCTATTTTAACACCCCTATGGTTTGTCACAATATAGTCAGAAAAAATCTGGACCATCTGGATGTACTGCAGAANGCCCCCAGTCAGTGTGGGTACAGAGCAAAAGCCCCTGAAACTACTGTTCACCTCCTCAAGATAGTGAATCAAAAACAATATCACATTCTAGGGAGATGGTGGTGATTAGTGCCACCTCTAAGGACCGTATCAATGACAAAAGGGGCCGGGAGAAATGTTGGAAAGACCAAGTGAAGCTTCATATCAGTGTACCATTACCTTTCAGACAGCAGGTAATCCTTTGAGAATTCAATGAAAAGCTATGGATTTTAGAAAAATACACACATATCCTTATTGTTGCTTACAATTTCAGGTTATGTGTGGACCCTCTGAAGCCTGTCCAAAGACTACCTATCTCCCACACTTGAGCTGAGGGCATATTCTTCCCAGGCAGCCCCCAGTCAGTGTGGGTACAGAGCAAAAGCCCCTGAAACTACTGTTCACCTCCTCAAGAAAGTGAATCAAAAACAATATCACATTCTAGGGAGATGGTGGTGATTAGTGCCACCTCTAAGGATCATATCAGTTCAGTGGTGGTCATCTTTTTCATACATCCCTGTCTCAATTTAATTCACCAGTTTGCCCCTGAAAAATGTAGAAAGACTGTAGACTAACACAAGTAGTCGTGCCAATTGTGGCTGCCTTACCATGGTATCTTTGTTAGAGAAGATCAGTATCAAGTCAGGTACATGGTATGTAGCCACTGAGTCCTTTTCTATCCCAATCAGTGAGGAAAATTAGAAACAATTTACAGTCATGTGCAGTGGACTTAAATAATGTCCCAGATCTATTTTAACGATCAGTATCAAGTCAGGTACATGGTATGTAGCCACTGAGTCCTTTTCTATCCCAATCAGTGAAGAAAATTAGAAACAATTTACAGTCATGTGCAGTGGACTTAAATAATGTCCCAGATCTATTTTAACGCCCCTATGGTTTGTCACAATATAGTCAGAAAAAATCTGGACCATCTGGATGTACTGCAGAATACCGTATTGATCGATTACATCAATGACAGAGCAGGGAGAGCAACAGGTGGCTAGCACACCCGAGGCCCTGATAAAGCAACTCACTTTGGATGGCAGGAGATAAACCCTATGAAGATGCAGGAATGTGGCACATTGGGAAAATGTTTAGGGATCCAGTGATTAGGGGCATGCTGAGAGACCCTGTTAAAATAAAAGATAAATTGCTCCATCTTACATCCCCTACCACAAAGAGTGGAGTGTAGTGTCTGTCAGACCTCTTTGGGTTGGGTTCTGGAGGCAACACATTCCACCCCTAGCAATGCTACTCCAGACCCTGTGCCAGAACACCTGAAAAGTAGCCAGCTTTGCATGGGGTCTGGAGCAAGAAAGGGATATGTAGGCAGTCAGGCAGTGGTACCAGTAGCTCTGCCAGTGGGAGCTTATGTTCCAGCAGAACGTTAGGTGTTGGAGGTGACAGTGGCAGGGGAAGCTGCAGTAGGCATCTTACAGCAAGCCCCAGTGAGAGAATCAACATAGGCCCCTAAGGTTCTAGACCAAGGTCATGTCATCTGCAGCAGAATATTACATGCTTTTGAGGAACAAATCCTGGAATGTTACTGGTCCCAGTGAACATAGAACACTTGACTCTGGGATATAAAGTGACCATGAGTGTGGAACTGCCCATCGTGAGCTAAGTTCTAGCAGACACTCGAAGTCATAAAGTTACACAGGCCCATAGCAATCCATCCTGAGATGAAGATGGTCCATCTGGAATCGAGCCAAGACAGGACCAAAGAGTACAATCAATCTTCACAAGTAGAAATCCCATCCATCTTCCATGGTTTTGCAGTGCCCTCTCTTAGCTTGCACCTATGGCCATCTGTTTAGGAAGTCCCCCATACAACTAGCAGAAGGAGGAAAGCCCCAAGCCTGGTTTAGAGGTGGAACGCCTTGATAGGTGAGCTCAAGCTGGAGATGGATGGTGGGTGCTTTCCAGCCACATTCAGGAGTGTTCTTGAAAGACACAGCTGAGGGGAAATCTTTCCAACAGATGGAGCTTTGAGTAGTACACCTAGTCATCTGCTTTGTGTGGAAGGAGAAGTGGCCTGAGGTGAGAATAGAGAGAGACATGGGCCTTTGTGGTGAAGGATTTTGCTGGATGATCAGGAGCCTGAAATGAATGGACTGAACAGTTGGAGGTGAGGAGGTCTGGAGTAGAGGCATGTGGATGGGCACCAAGTGTGACCAGAAAGTATGACAGTGGTGGACAAGAAGGCATCATCATGGAAGAGGCATTGAACAACCAAGGAGACAAAAATGGCTCAGCCAGTTGATATGAGCCAGGTTTGTCATCAGCCACCCAGACCTGGCATGATGGGCCCATGAACAGGATGGCCATGGCAGCAGAGATGGAGGTTACACATGGCGCAACAGCCTGGACTGCAACTCACCAAGGCCCCAACTACTGCAACCTCTGAATATCCAGCCCGCCAGCAATAGAGACCAGTGCTGAGCCCCTGATAAGGCATATTCTGATCCAGTAGGACTGGGACAGGGACCAGAGGTTTTGCATTCCTAGCAAGGTCCCAAAAAATGCCAGCAATGCTGGTTCATGGATTACAGTTTGAGGAGAAGGACTTAAAGGAGCAGAAGTTATCTCCTCTAAAGTCGTAGGCTGGAATATTGATAGAGGGAAAAGCTCATTCAGTAGGCTCAAAGGAGAGTTATGAAGATTTTGAGCAGGAAACACCTTTTCCTCTAAGCAGCAGCAGAAGCAGGGGACTGCTGGCCTTTGGGAGCTGGTTTCCACGGACTTAACAAGGGTTTTCGAGACATGCTCTCTGAGAATGAAGCAGTTATTCTTTGCCAAGCAGCTTAGAAGTGAGCAGCCTGATTGTATTGCATCTTGAGGGGTTCAGGATTTGTAACAAAGTCTTCTCCTTTCCCTCTGCACTGCTGGCTTGACCATGGGCCTTAATCTTTCAATCTTTTTTTATTCTATGAGCTGCAACAGAATTGTTACAAGAGTAAGTATGCTGCTCTCCAAAGGAGTTAGAGGTCAGGAGGGATCTGGCAGGGGCCCCCCATAAATCCAAGTCCATGCATGCCTCCTTTGGGCTCTGCAAACCTGCTTTACCTCTTCTCATTCACAGTTGGCCTCCCAGAGCCTCAGGACAACCATAAGTCAGCCTGGCCCAGAGCTGTGTTGACACCGGGCTCCTCATGAATGTCCCTTTCGTGGACTGGGCTCATTTACCTGTGATGTGGCTCTGGACTCTTTTTTTTCTTATATTTCATTGGGAAATCTGATCTCATTTAAGGTTTGTGTTTCTAATTCTGTTTCTGGGCAGGTGACCAGTGGAATGCAGCCAGGGAAATGTAAACAGTTAATGAAATCTAACAGGGTCCACACTTGTAGTGATATTTCATGCCTCCAACAAGTCTGTCTCTCATATTTCCTCCTCTGGGCTCTTCCTCCTGGGTATTGCCTGGGTCTGTTCTCCATCACCTTGGCAAGCGCTTCAGGGAAACACAGGTGTCTGCAGTCATTAGAAATTCAAATCCACCTGCTGGACCATGTGCACAAGGGAGGGCAACTCAGGGTCAACCTGTATGTGGTGGGTGGAGGGGTGGCTGTCTGGCCATGAGCCCAGAGGCACCCATAAATCATGCTGGTTTCCAGAGGCAAGGAGCTCTAATGCAGTCAGGTGAGAGGCCCACCTGCAGCCAGGATGCTGGATGTTATTAAACAGTGGCCCAGAAGGTCCTGGAAGTGGGCGTATTTGATTCCTTACACCCTGGAAACAATTTACTGCCTGTGTCTGCTCTTTCTCTTGGTGTGTCCGTCTCTCCGTATGTCTCTCTTTCTGTGCATGTTGTTTCTCATTTTCTTTCACACATTTGTCTCTCTCCTCCTGCTCTCCTCTCCTCCCTTGCCTCAGTCTCTCTTCCCCTTTCTTTTCCTTTGTTCCCCTCTCCTCTTCCCCTCTCCTTACCTGCAAGGGAACAAAACAAAAGGACCTAAATGCGAGGTCAGATGGGAACATCGCTCCTCCCTTGCCTCAGTCTCTCTTCCCCTTTCTTTTCCTTTGTTCCCCTCTCCTCTTCCCCACTCCTTACCTGCAAGGGAACAAAACAAAAGGACCTAAATGCGAGGTCAGATGGGAACATCGCTTAAATGGGAAGGGGATTTTTTTAGCACATGGCTGAGGTGCATCAGACCATTTGAAACCAGGGAATCCTGCCTTGAGGAATCTTGGGAAATGGGCTAGGGACCTCCAGGTAAGGCCACTAGGGAGGTGGCCTATTTTGTCATTATCCTCCACATCTGCCCCTTTCCCATTTTAGCACCTGCTCACCTTTCTTGGCATCCCCAGGGCCTCCGCTCCAGGCCTCCCCAGGCCTGCCATAGTAGCTTTAGGTACAATGCAGCACTGGGTTTTTCTCTTCTCTGACCCCACTCACCTGTGTTGCCTGCGTCTAAAGCCCCTGAGAACTCACATTGTGTGCCTCTCAGGTGCTGCTGATGCCAGTCCATCAGGAGAATAACACTGTCCACAGCAACGGTGCCACCTACCACTTCTCTCACAGCTGCCAGGCTTCCAAGTGCCAACAGGCTGCCTTGGTCCATTTGGCAGTGAGGATACAGTCCCTCTTCCCCAGTCAGCATCACACGGGGTCGCTTAGACCTTCAAAAGACCCTGCTTGTGCCTTCAAGTGTCACAGAGTCTGTTGTATAGATAGTTTCTCCTTCTTTCCTGTGGAGCTTCCTTCTTCATGGCCTGACTTCATGGGCTCCTCCCTAGACCCTCATTCCTCCCAGGTAGNCACTACCCCCCAACATATATACATGCATATATGTATGTATATGTAGGGAAAGTGAAGGAAAATGGTCAGAGCCCCTCAGATGTTCAGAATCTTGCCAAGCATTTGATGTAAATATGCACATGTGCCCAGGTGTTCCTTGGTTGTCTAATATAATTGCATATGTCCACCCAGGTCACCCCCCCCCCTGCTCCCAGGATGCCCCCAGGGGTCTACGGGGAGGCCCACTACTACTGCTGGAGGCTATTACTGCCAGGGCCCCTGGGACCCTCTGAGAGGCCACTGCTGCTCCTGGATCTGTAAGTTGCTGTTGCTGCTGAAGACGCTGAGGACTGAGCTCATGTCATCTTCCAACGGCTCCCGGGATCTTTCCCAATTACCTAGCATGGACCTGCATGTGAGGGGTCTGGTGACCCAGTCTATACAATGGGTTTGAAGGGTCTGTGGGCCCTAACCCCTAGCTCTGACAATACAAATGGAAAACTTAGTGTAACTAAAATAATGAAACATTTTGGCTTTAGTTATGAAGTCATGTAGCGATACATACATATACACACACACACACACACACACACACACGATTCTGTAATTTACATCATTACAGTAAATAAAGTTGTGTATATGTGTATTAAGTGACAAAGAAGAGGACTAGATTAAGAGTTCCTCTCCAAGCAGCTCATTCTGTATGCCAAACCACAATACCAGGTAAAAATAAAGAATTCTCTTCTCCAATTCTTCCCACCAATGTATTCTAGAAGCAGTATTTGATGTCCAAAGAAAACCTGTGACAAGTAGTGTTGCTGGTAACTTAAAACTCTGTACTTGCTGACAAAGAAGAATCAAGTGGTTGAAGAGATAAAATAATATACCATAAAGAAAGTTCTTTCTGGTGTCAATGTAGGGGACCTAGAAGCAAAAATATAGGCTAGATGCTCAGTCTGAAAAATCCACAGGATTCCAATTTTAGAACTGTGGAAAAGAGCCTAATATAAGAATAAGGCACAATAACAGCTATTTTTCTCCCTCTAGGAATAAGGATTAAAAAGCAGTTGTTAAGAGTCTGGACCTAGGACTCTGAGTGAAGAAGCCTGGAATCCGAGCCTGACTTTATGATCTGCAATTTCTGCTGGTGACCCAGAGAGAGCAAGTCAGACCATATGCTCCTGTAAGGGAGACATTTACTCGATAATTGGTGATTCGATTATTACCAACTGGGTGCATGTGAGCAGAAGACAGACCTAGTCTTGGGGATCAGGGAAGGCTTTCTGGGGGAAGTGTTGGCAGAGCTGAATTTTAAAGGATGAAGAGGAATGGATGAGACAAATGGAGTGATACAATAGTGTTCTAGACGGAGGGAGCAACACTTCCAAAGGCGGTCTGGGAAGGAACGTGGTATGCGTGAGGAACTGAAAAGACCAGTGTAAACTAAAGCCCAGAGATCAAAAAGGAGTACACTAGTCCCCCTTTGCTCACAGTTTCATTTTCCACAGTTTCAGTTACCCATGCCAATTGCAGTCCAAAATGTCAAATGGAAAATTCTGGAAATAAACAATTCATAGGTTTTAAATTGCACACTCCATTCTGAGTAGCATGATGGAATCTCATGCTGTACTGCTTTAACCAGCCAGAGAGGTGAATCATCCCTTCGCCCATTGGATTCACGCTGTAGATGCTACCTGCCCACTAGTCACTTAGTAGCAAGATCGGTTATCAGATGGACTGTTGCAGTATCACAGTGCTTATGTTCAAGTAATCCTTGCTGTACTTAACAATGGCCCCAAAGTGCAAGAGAAGTCATGCTGTCATAATGTTATAATTGTTTTATTTTATTATCAGCTATGTTGTTAATCTCTTTCTGTGCCTAATTTATAAATTAAACTTTATCATAGGGTATGTACATATAGGAAAAGAGTATATAGGAGGGTACTTCAAAAAGTTCATGGAAAGATTTGAATTACTTTTTACTTTTATTTTTCCATGAACTTTTTTTTTTTTTCCTTTTTGTCTTTTTTCGTGACCGGCAACGGATCGAATTACTTTTTACTTTTATTTTTCCATGAACTTTTTTTTTTTTCCTTTTTGTCTTTTTTCGTGACCGGCAACGGATCGCAACCCTCAGTGTCATGCCCGTACCGGACCGGGACCAGCAACGGGATCACAATCCTCGGTGTTGCACCCGCACCTCGCTCAGCCAGTGAGCAGCCGGTCTGTATGTGGGATCTGAACCCTCGGCTGGAGCGCCCGCACCTCGCTCAGCCAGTGAGCAGCCGGTCTGTATGTGGGATCCGAACCCTCGGCTGGAGCGCCCGCACCTCGCTCAGCCAGT
>NW_007730133.1:107373-110579 GCF_000696425.1 Galeopterus variegatus
ATAAATAAATAAATAAATTTTTAAAAGAAAGATACAACAATCACAATAATTCTTTGGCATTTCAAAAGGAGAGAACAGAACTGAGGCTACTAATGTTGGGAAAGGGGGATGGGAAGTAGGGGTAGCAAGAAATTGGTAAAGGGTCACAAAAAATGATTACATTGTGTAGTGTTCAATATACTAATTATCCTGATCTGAGCATCACTTACTGCATGCAGTATTGATATTCAGGGCTGTACCCCACAGATATGTGCAATCAATTATCTTTCAATTTTTAAAAATCTAAAAATCTCTAAAGAGAATGATGCATGCTAAAAAGGAAATGTGTTCAACTTTGACATCCTTGTCGTTACAAGTAAAAAGGAAGCAGTGGGGATAAGTTAATACAGAGGATGATTATCAAGATCATATATGGAAAGATTTGCACTGTAGATTAGAAATTTTAAGAGTAGGTTGTACCAGTGAATTTTGAGGATTGGTGTAGGGGGTCTGTCTCCATTAGCCAGACTATTAATAATATGAATAAACCAGGAGTTCATGAGTCAAGTGGTCTTGTCTGTCCAGCATGGCAGCATCGCCTACCTGAAGATGGCAGAGTTAACCATCCTAATGGTTTTCGTAGGTTAAGTTGGGTTGCATTGCTCCTTATTACCATCAGAAAGTCTATCTGGATGAGAGAAGAAAGGAGAGGAGATAGCATAAGGTAGTACTTTCCAACTTTCTTCATATAAAAGAACACAGAGACCACCTCACACCCATTAGGATGGGGACTATGAGAAAACAGAAAACAAGTCTGGCTGGTTTGCTCAGTTTGTTAGAGTGTGGTATTATATCACCAGGACAATGGTTTGGATCCCGATACTGGCCAGCCACACACACACACACACACACACACACAAAACAACCCAAAAAATAACAAGTATTGGAAAAGATGTGAAGAAATTAGAACTTTGGTGCACTGTCAGAAGGAATATAAAATGGTGCAACTGCTATGGAAAACATTATGAAGGTTCTTCAAAAAACAGATCACATTATCATATGATCCAGCAATTCCACTTTGGGGTATGTAACTATAAGAACTGAAACCAGAGTCTCCAAGAGATATTTGTCCATCTGTATTCATAATAGCATTATTCACAATGGCCAAGAAGTAAAAGCAAACCAAGTGTCCAACAGTAGATGAATGAATAAACAAAATGTGGTGTATACGTACCATGGAATATATTATTCAGCCTCTAAAGGAAAGGAAATCCTGACACATGCTACAATATGGATAAACCTTGAGGACACTATGCTAAGTGAAATAAGCCAGTCCCCAAAAGGCAAATGCTGTATAATTTCACTTGTATGAGCCAAATTCATGGAGACAAAACGCAGAATGGTGGTTTCCAGGTGCTAGGGGAGGGAGAAATTGGGGGTTATTGTTTAATGTGCATAGAGTTTCAGTTTTACTAAATGAAAATATTTCTGGATATTGACTGCATGACAATGTGAACGTACTCAACACTACTGAACTGTATACTTAAAAATGGCTAAGAGGGTAAATTTTATGTTATGTGTATTTTACCACAATTTTAAGAAAGAACATAAAGAAAATGATAATATTTGTACAGCACCCTGAGGTAAACTGGAAGGGTCTGGTTAAGAAAACCATTACCATCTCCTTACACAGTTATAAGAAAAATATAATGCAGAGAGTTAGGTAAGGTATTAAATACAGAATCTTTATAAAATTTCTAGTTAAAATCTATCAACATTTTCAATGAAGCCATTTTCACCATTAAAAAAACTTGATATAAAAAAGCTATATGCAGGTTAGAGTATTTAAATCATTTTAGATTTTATTCAATTCCTGCTTAAGACATTTTAATGATGATATCCATAAATTGTTTTTAAGAATTTCATTTTTTTAATTTGTTATTTATCTTTTTAATTGAAATATATTGACTTGCATAATTATGGGGTACAGAGTTATACTTCAATACATGTATACAATGCATAATGATTAAATCAGGGTAGTTAGCAAATTCATCATCACAAAAATTTATCATTTACTTGTGATGAGAACATTTAAGCTCCTCTCTTCTAGCCATTTGAGAACATACAATAAATTATTGCTAATTATAGATGCCTAGCACTACTATATACCACTAGAACTTATTTTTCTGATCTGGCTGTAATTTTGTGTCTGTTAACCAACCTCTCACTATCCCTCCTCCCCTCGCCCCTTCTAAGCCTCTAGTAACAAAAGTCCTACTCCCTACCTCTGAAAGTTTGACATTTTTTTTTTGCTCCCATACATGAGTGAGAACATGCAGTATTTATCTTTCTGTGCCTGACATATCACTTAACGTAATGTCTTCTAGGCTCTTCCATGTTGCTGCAAATGACAGGATTTCATGATTTTTTTATGGCTGAATAGTATACCATTGTGTATATATACCAGATTTTCTTTATTCATTCATCTGTCAATGGACACTTAGGTTGATTTCATATCATAGCTGTTGTGAATAGCACTGCAATAAACATGGGGGTGCAGATATCTCTTTGGTATGCTAATTTTCTTTCCTTTGGATAAATACCAACAGTGGGATTGCTGGATCATATGGTGGCATACAGTAGTTCTCTTTTTAATTTTTTGAGGAACCTCCATACAGTTTTCTGTAATGGCTGTACTAATTTACATTCCCATACACAGTGTATAAGAGTTCCCCTTTCTCCACATCCTCACATTTATTCTACTCCGTCTTTTTGATAGTAGCCATTCTAACTGGGGAGAGTGATATCTCATTGTAGTTTTGATTTGCATTTCCTTGACGATTAGTGATATTGAGCATTTTTCCATGTACATGTTGACCATTGCATGTCTTCTTTTGATAAATATCTATTCAGGTCATTTGCCCACTTTTTTTTTTTTTTCCTTTTTGTCTTTTTTTACTGACCGGTAACGGGATCGCAACCCTTGGTGTCGCGCCCGTACCGGGGACCGGCAACGGATCGCAACCCTCGGTGTTGCTCCCGCACCACGCTCAGCCAGTGAGCGGGAACCAGTCTCTACATGGGATCTGAACCCTCAACGGGAGCGCCGCCGCGCTCCCAAGCGGTGCACTCTCCAGTGCGCCACCGGGCCGGCCCTATTTGCCCCCATTTTTTTTTTTTTTTTTTTTTGTCTTTTTTCGTGTCCGGCAACAGGATCGCAACTCTCA
>NW_007730133.1:111516-112857 GCF_000696425.1 Galeopterus variegatus
TGATTGGTTTATTGTTTATTTCACTTAACTAATTTTCTCCAAGTTTATCCATGCTTCTGTGAATGGCAGAATTTCTTTTTAATGGCTTTTTTATGGCTAAGCATTATTTCAATTGGCATATGTCCCACATTTTCTTTATCCAACCGTCTGTAGATGGGCATTTAGGTTGGTTCCATATTTTGGTCATTGTGAGTAGAGTTGTAATAAACACGCGAGTGCAGGTGTCCCTTCAACATGATGATTTCCATTCCTTTGTGTATATAGTCAGTAGTGGAGTTGCCAGGTCATGTGGTAGATCTGTCTGTAGTTGTTTTAGAAAACTTCATACTGTTTTCCATAATGGCTGTGCTAATTTACAATCCCATCAACAAAGTATAAGGGTTCTCCTTTCTCCACACTCTTACCAGCACTTGCTATTTTCTCTCTTTTTGACAATAGATGGTTTAACTGGGGTGAGATGATATCTCGGTGTAGTTTTGATTTACATTTCCCTGATGTTTAGTTATGTTGAGCATTTTCTCATGTACCTGTTGGCTATTTGTTTGTCTTCTATTGAGAAATGTCTGTTCAGATACCTTGCCCATTTTTTCATAGGGCAAGCACCTTGCCTGTGCTTTTGAAGTCTCATTCATAAAACTTTTTCCCAAACCAATGTATTGGAGTGTTTCCCCTATGTTTTCTTCTAGTAGTTTTATAGTTTCAGTCTTATATTTAAGTCTTTGATCTATTTTGAGTAGATTTTGGTAATTGGTGAGAGAGAGAGATCTAGTTTTATTCTTCTGCATGTGTATATCCAGTTTTCCCAGCACCATTTATTGAAGAGGCTGTCTTCTCCCCAATGTATGTTCTTGGCACCTTTGTGATCAGTGGCTGTAAATACATGGATTTATTTCTGGATTCTCTATCCTGTTCCATTGGTCCATATATCTATTTTTATGCCAGTACTACGCTATTTTGGTTACTGTAGCTTTGTAATATATTTTGGAATCAGGTAATGTAATGCCTCTAATATTATTCTTTTTGTTTAGGATTGTTATGCCTATTTGGGGTCTTTTGTTGTTCCATATTAATTTTAGGATTGTTTTTCTATTTCTGTGAGGAATATCACTGGTATTTTGATAAGGATTGCATTGAATCTGTGGATCACTTTGGGTAGTATGGTCGTTTTGACAATATTGGTTCTTCCAATCCATGAACACAGAATGCTTTTTCATCTTTTTTAGCCCTCTTTAATTTCTTTTAGCAGTGTTTTGTAGTTTTCATTGTAGAGATCTTTCACTTCCCTGGTTAAGTTTATTCCTAGGTGGGTTTTTGCTTTGTTTGTTTGTTTGTTTGTTTGTT
>NW_007730133.1:113485-129562 GCF_000696425.1 Galeopterus variegatus
TTTGTTTGTTTGTTTGTTTGTTTGTTCGTTTTTTTGTTTTCTGGGTGGTAGCCATTGTAAGTAGCATTGCTTTTTTAAAATATTTTTCTGCTAGTTAATGTTGATGTATAGAAAAACTACTGATTTCTGTATATTGATTTTGTATCCTACAACTTTACTGAATTAGTTATCCATTCTAAGAGTTTTTTGGTGATGTCTTTAGGTTTTTCTGTATATAAGATCATGTCCTCTGCAAATAGAAAAAAATTTGACTTCCTCTTTTCCTATTTGGATGCCCTTTATTTCTTTCTCTTACCTGATTGTTCTGGCTAGAACTCCCAGTACTGTGTCTAATAGGAGTGGTGAGAGTGGGCATCTTTGTCTTCTTCCTGTTCTTAGAGGAAAAGCTTTCAACTTTTCCCCATTCTGGACGATGTTAGCTGTAAGTTTGTCATATATGATTTTTATTCTGTTGAGAGACTTTCATTCAATACATAATTTGTTGAGAGTTTTCATTATGAAGTGATATTGAATCTTATTAAATGCTTTTACTGCATATGTTGTAATGATCATATGGTTTTTGTCCTTCCTTCTGTTGATGTGATTTATGAGAGTTATTGATTTGCATTTGTTGAACCATCCTTGCATCCCTGAGATGAATCCCACTTGATCATGGTATATGATCTTTTTGATGGGCTGTTGAATTCTGTTTGGAAGTATTTTGTTGAGAATTTTTATATCTATGTTCACCAGGGATATTGGCCTGTAGTTTTTTTGTTGTTGGTGCATCCTTTTCTGATTTTAATATCAGGGTGATGGTGGCCTCATAGAATGAGTTTGGGAGAATACCCTCTGCTTCAGCTTTTTGGAATAGTTTAAGAAGATTGTTATTAATTCTTCTTTAAAAGTTTGGTAGAATTCAGCAGTGAAGCCATCCTGTGCTTTTATTTTGCGGGGGGGGGCTGCTGATTACTGATTCAATCTTTTTACACATTACTGGCCTGTTCAGGTCTCCTATTTCTTCTAGGTTCATTCTTGATAGGTTGTATGTGTCCAGAGATTTATCTATTCCCTCCAGATTTTCTGATTTGTTGGCATAAAGTTGTTCATAACAGTCTTTAATGATTCTTTGTATTTCTGTGGTGTCAGTTGTAATGTTTCTTTCTTCATCTCTGATTTTTGTTATTTTGGTCTCCTTTCCTTTTTTCTTAGTCTAGTTAATGGTTCATCAGTTTTGTTTATCTTTTCAAAAAAAACCTAACAGTTTGTTTCATCAATCTTGTATAACATGTTTTTGCTCTCTATTTCCTTTAGCTCCACTCTGATTTTTATTATTTATTTTTTCTATGAATTTGGGGGTTGGATTCTTCTTGCTTTTCTAGTTCTTGAGGTACAATGTTAGTCCGTGTATTTAAAATACTTCTACTTTTTTGATATAAGTCCTTATTGCAATAATCTGTCCTCTTAGTACTACTTTTGCAGTAGCTCATCAGTTTCAGTATAATGTGCTTCTATTTTCATTTGTTTCAGGAAATATTTTGATTTCCTGCTTAATTTCTTCTTTGACCCATTAGTTGTTCAGGAGAATGTTGTTTAATTTCCATGTATTAGTGTAGTTTCCAAAGTTCCACTTGTTATTGATTTCTAGTTTTATTCTGTTATGGTCTAAAAAATAATTGGTATAATTTCAATTTTTTTAAATCTGTTGAGACTTGATTTGTGGCCTAACATGTGATATATTCTGGAGATGTTCCATGTGCTGTTGGAAAGAATTTACGCTCTGTAGTTGTTGGATGGAATGTTGTGTAAATGTTTATCAAGTCCCTTTGGTCCATAGTGCAGCTTAAATCCAATGTTTCTTTGTTGAATATTTTGTCTGGAGAATCCTTCCCATGCTGAGAGAGTGGTGGTGGTATCTATTCTCTCCTTTTAGATCCAGTAATTTTTTTTTATATATCTGGGTGCTCCAATGTTGGGTGCATATATATTTATGATTGTTATGTCCTCTTACTGAATTGGTCCCTTTACTATTATAATGTCCTTCTTTGTCTCATTTTATGGTTTTTGGTTTAAAGTCTATTTTATCTTATGTAAGTATAGCTACTCCTGCCTGTTTTTGGTTTCCATTTGCATGGAATATTTTTTTTCAATCCCTTCACTATGAGTCTATGTGTGTCTTTATAGGTAAAGTAAGTTTCTTTTAGGCAGCACATACTTTGGTGTTGTTTTTAATCTGTTTAGCCAGTCTATATCTTTTAAATGAGGAATTTAATCCATTTACATTCAAGATTGTTGTTGAAAGGTATTGCCTTACTCTGAACATTTTGTTAATTGATTTATGGTGGTTTTACATACCTTTCATTCTTTTCTTTCTCTTTTATTGTTTGTCTTTGCTGCTTGGTGTTTTTTCATAGTGATAAAATATAATTTTTTTCTCTTCCTCATATGCATGTCTGCTCTAGCAGTAAATTTTATTCTTTCACATGTTATCATGATGGTAGTTACTTCTCTTTTGAATCCAGATGTAGGATTCCCTTAAGGGTTTCTTTTGGGGCTGGTCTTGTGGTAATATATTCCCACAGTTTTTGTTTGTCTGGGAAAGACACTATTTCTCCTTCATTTCTGAAGCTTTACTGGGTATTGTATTCTTGGCTGGCAGTTTTTTTCTTTCAGCATTTTGAATATATCATCCCACTTTCTCTTGGCCTGTAATGTTTCTACTGAGAAATCAGCCGTTATTCTGATGGGAATTCCTTTATAGGTGACTTGACAATTTTGTTGTTTTAAGAATCTCTCTTTGTCTTTGACTTTTGACAATTTGACTACAATGTACTTCAGAAAGGACCTTTTTGGATTAAATCTGTTTGTGACCTTTGAGCTCTTGGATCTGGAAGTGCATATCTCTCCCAACACTGGGGAAGTTTTCAGCTATTATTTTGTTAAATGGGCTTTAAATGTTTTTTTCCTTCTCTCCCTCCAGAAAACTCACAATATGGATATTTGTATGCTTAAAGTTGTTCCATAGATCTCAGGCTTTCTTCATTTTGTTAAATTTCTCTTCCTTTTTTTCTTTTTTCTTTTTCTCCCCCCTGTCTGACTTAGTTATTTCAAAAGGCATATCTTCATGTTCAGAAATTTTTTCTTTTGCTTGATCTAGTCTGTTGTTTGAGCTCTTCACAGTGTTTTTTATTTAATTTAATGAATTTTTCAATTCCAAGATCTCTGCTTAGCTCTTTTTTATGATATTTATCTCTTCGTTGAATTTCTCCTTCAGAATCTGAATTGTTTGTCTCACTTCATTATGCTGTCTATCTGTATTCTCTTTCATCTTGTTGAGTTTCCTTAAGATTATTATTTGGAATTTTTTTAAGCATTTCATATATTTCCTTTTCTTTGGGGTCTGTTACTGAAGAATTATTGTATTTATTTGGTGGTGTTATGTTTCCTTCTTTTTTCATGTTTTTTGTATCCCTACACTGATGTCTGGGCATCTGGTAGGACAGTTGCTTCTAATATTCTGGAGTAGCTTTGAAGGGATGAACTCTTTCCTGCAAGTGTATTCTACAGTGCTAGTTGGGTAGGGTGTTTTAAGTTTGGTTCCAGGTGAGCAGAGTAGTGTACTCTCTGTGTGATTTTTTTTCGACTGTATTGAACATTTTATTTGTCTGTGAGTGACTCTGTGGCCCAGGTGTTGAGGTATTTCATAGCTCCTTGCTGGAGAGGGTTATACTGGGCTGGACCACAAGGGCCATGGATGAGGTCTCAAGGTCTTGGGAGAAGCCTTGAGGTCCTCTGGAGCTCCTCAGATGTCGTGGGAGACCCTAGGCAGGCTTACTTGTGTCCTGGCCAGTAACCTGTGCCCCTGATATAAGCACTGAAGTGCTCTGCAGCTCCTCAGCCTAAATGGGCTACCCTGGACACAATTGCTGGGGTTGTGGTCAGGACCTTGGACTTTGAGAGAGACAATGAGGTGCTCAGCAGTTCCTCAGCTGAAGTGAGAGACACTTGGGGTCATTGGGGATTTGGGCTAGATTCTGCACCCCCAGAAGAGGTGCTAAGGTGCTATTTAGCCCCTTTACTGAAGTAGGCAACACTGGGCAAGGTTGCTGAGGCCGAGTGGGAGCCTGCACCCCCAAGAGAGATGTCAGGGTGCTCTTCATCTTCACCACTGAAGTTAGCCACTCCAGGTGAGGTTGCTGGATTTGTGAGAGGGGCCTTGCCCCCTCAAGAGAAACACTGGGTTATTCTGCAGTACCACTGTTGGAGTGGGCCACTCTGGTCAAGATTGTTGTGGTTGTGGGCAGAATCCTGTGCCACCAAGAGGAATTCTGGGTTACTCTAAAGCTGCTCCTGAAGTAGGTCACTCTGGGTGAGGTCACTATGGTCATAGGTGGGCCCCTATCCCCCCAAGAGAGATGCTGAGTCACTCTTCAGCTGCTCAGCTAGAGTGGGCCACTCTGGACAAGGTTTCCAGGACCATAGACAGACCAATACACACTCAAGAGAGACACTGGTTCACTCTGCATCTTCCCAGCTAGCATGGTGACCCTGGGTGGGCTCACTGTTGCTGCAGGCAGACAGGGTCTGTGCCCCTGAGAGAGGTGCAAAGGTTCTCCACATATTGCCAGGTGGGGTGCATGGCTCTGAGTAGGTTTGCTGGAGCCGTGGTTGGACTCTGTGCCCCTGGGTGGGTGCATGGGTGCTCCACTGAAGAAAGCAGGGCTGCCAGCACTGAAAGAAGGCTCCAGTCATTTAGCTCTCTGGCTCCAGAAAGTGTGTGCACTGACTCCTTCTCTCCCGGGGGTGGCCACCACACTGCTCTGGACCACCTGTTCCCAGGGTGTAGTGCACAGAATGGGCTCAGATGAAAAGAGTCCTGATGTGATGAGGGGTCCTTAGGGCTGTGGAGAAGCCAGGGCCATTGGGCCCCAGGGAAAAATGCACTCATTGGCTCTGATCCTAAAATAGTGACATGCTGCAGCAGCCCGGGACCCGGGGAGTGGGAGTACTCAATGTGAATTCCCTCCCTGGATTAAGGCAGTGAAATGGGTTCCCAGCAGCTCAACCACACTGGGATCACAGCCTACAAGGGCTGCACAGCTCCCTTGTAGCTTGGATTGAAGATGTCCACAGTGCACCTTTGGCCTACCTTTTCCCTTCAGGGAGAAGTTCCTCCTGGTTCCCTGCTGCTCCTGGCTGGGGAAGTATCTCCACAAATTCTTGATGGGCACCATCAATAAGAAACTTGGTTCTTACTAGCATGTGATTAGAAAAAAAAAAAAAGAAAACCCTTTTATTCAACCATGCAAAAATTTACAATTGAAATTACCTTTAATGGATTTAAGATCTCTTCCATTGTCAAATGTAACAGCAATTTCTTATAATAACATGAAGAGATTTTAAATCCAATCAAACTTTTCATACTAAGTATTTCAAAATAATGATGAAGCCCTGATTCATAGAACACATATAGTTGTATTTGTAGAACAAAACCCTGCAGCTAGCTTAAACATAAGCAAAAGGGCTCATCCATAGAGAATGAACAGAAGTACCTCTTCTGAGCCCCACCCCCAACCCTACTGGCATCACCTTAACCTGCACCCTTGGCCAGTGCTCTTATGGCACTTAAAACATGAGATCATCCAGAAGAGCCAGACTTCTTGATGGGCAACAGAATGCCCTGCAGCCAGCTGCTGGAGGAGATGTTGAGGAGGTAGGCATGCCCTAGTATAGCAGCAAGGCCAGATGAGTACATCCTCCACCACCCCCAGCACACACAGGGAGTGTGCTGCCAGATGCTCTGCTCTTGGCCACTCTCTTAGAAGCCCAAATGAGACTGCTCCCTCAGAGACAGCTGCCTGGGAGTTCCTAAGGGATGAGGGGATCAGTGTCTCAGCAAGCCATGACAAACCCTGTGGAAAGCTCTAGGATAGGGAGTAAACACAATTATTTTAAATAAGTATGACATACAAGTCTATTCTTTCAGTACATATTCTGATATGCTGATGTTCGCTGCTTATAGGCATACTTTTCAGTGCCTCACCTTTTCTGTCTGAAATGGGACAGGGTGCCAGACCTAAATAGTTCTTAATTGCATGCCATGAATATCAACTGAGCTTTCGAACCTGACTGAGAAACACAAAGATCTCCAAATAAAACTGTCATAACACAGTATTCACACACTCATTCATTCAAGTACCACTTATTAAGCATTTCTTATGTGCCAGGAAATGTTTTAGACCCTAAGAATAAAGTAATGAACAAAATAGACAAAATGTCTTCCTCCATAGAACTTATTTTCTATGGGAAAGAGAAATACATTTTTAAAATAATAATAAGGAAATTATGTGGTATCAAAGTATATATGCTATGGAAAAAAATAAAACAGAAAGGATAGAGAGTGCTGGAATGGAAGGAAGTTGGCAGAGTTTGCAATTTTAAATTTCACGGTCAGAAAAAGGCCTCACTAAGAAGGTAACATCTGAACAAAGACTTGAAGGAACTGAGAAAACCAGCCACATGAACACCTGGAAGAAGATCATTACAGAAAGAGGAACATAAAGCCCTGGAGTGAGAGATCAATTTTGACATGCTAAATTTTAGATACTCATTATCCAAGTAGAGACGTTGTGTGGGCATGTAAATATGTGTGTCTGGAGTTCAGCGGAGAGGAGGCAAAAAGAGATCTGTGGAAGCACAGACATGGGAAACCAAGAGAATCTTGCAACTGGAAGTTCATGTTTAGGAAAAGAAACAAAATAATAAGACAAAATGTCTAAACCCCAAAGGCTCAGGAATGGATCCTGCAAGAGTGATGTGATATTAGAAGCTTTTCAATAATCTACCCTTAAGTCTGAGAGGTTTTTCTAAAATGCAGAACTAATTATGCCCCTCCTCTGCTCAGAACTCCTGTACAGCTTTCAGGCCTGAGAAAGCAGCCCAAGCTCCTTAGCATGACTTGTGCCTTCATCATCTAACACCTGCTTAACAGTTCACTCAACCTCACCTTTTGCCACATCCTCACTACCCACCTGCCCCCATAAAAGCGTTCTTCCCCTCACAGAGGCTGAATGACTTAAAAACCCGACACTTGCAGCTATCTCTGATTTTTCCCTTTCCCACTCTCTTACCCAGAATAACCCATATTGCTCTTTCAAGCTCCTTATTATGTATCCTTTCATACTTCATCCTAATTGCCCACTAACCCACTCGATGATAAACTGTGAAAGGCAGTGTATTAGCTTCCTGTGGCTGCTGCAACGAATTACCACAAATTTAGCTTTGCAACAGTAGAGATGTATTCTCTCACTGTTCTGAAGACCAAAGGCTGGCAATCGGTTTCACTGGGCTGAAATCAGGTTGTGGGTAGGGCTGCATTCCCTGTGGATGTTCTAGGAGAAAATCCTTTTCATGGTCTTTCCCCCTTCTGGAGTCCATCCTCCGTCCCAGCCCATGGCTCTGCATCACATTGCCTTTTTCCCCTCTGCTTCATCACATCACCTTTTTCTTCTCTCAAATCTCCCTCCGCCTCTCTCCTGAAAGGATACCTGTGATTGCATTTAGGGCCCACCCATATAATCCAGAACAATCTTCCCAACTCAAGGTCCCTAGTTTCACCACATGTGCAAAGTCTCTTTTACCTTATAAGGTAACATATTCACAGGTTCCATGGATTAAGACTTGAATTCAGTCTACCATAGTCAATATTATGGCTTTTTTATTTATCATAATATCCCCAACAGCTAGCACTAAGTCTCTCACATAGAAAGTATCATGTTTGAATGAGTTAATTAATTAATTAATTTACTGAATTTTTATTACCTGAATACCTCATTAATCTTCCTCTTAGACATAATGAGAGATAAGTCATTATCTCTCATCAACTCATTGTTGATAAGCAAAAGGAAGCTTTTAATTGAGCAAACAGAGCTTGTTCTTCTAGTATCAGATTTGACAAAGTTTATTAAGCTGGGGGGGAAAATCCTTGGTTTGGTTACTGAGATGAAAAGCAGAAAAGAGCACTGGAGTTCTTATCAAATTTAAATCTTACTATAACCTTCTAATTGCCTCCCCATAACACAAATAATAAATCCTTTGGGGAGGACCAGTGCTTGCTGTGAGAATAGCTAATGAGGGTCAGTGTGGGAGATTTAGTTACCAGGAGTGAATGAGGTCTTAGGATTCCAGATCCCAAGAACACATGCCAGACTGGATTTTCTAACCTTAATCGTCCCAAAACATCCCCTTCTGAGTAAGTCCCAGTGATTTTCCCTCACATAGTGCAGTTCATTTAAAAGTTTAAATTCATGGGAAAGAACTCTATAAAAAAATATAAAACAGAGCTATGTGATTTTAAAGAGGAGATGTGAATAAGGATTACACTGGGCACATGACCACCCAGAATAAAGACATTTCTCATCTTCCTTCGCTTTTAAGTGCATCCAGGTAACTAATTGCTGTTACATGAGATATAAACAGAAGCCATGTGTACAATTTCTAATAAGTTCCCTTAAAGGAAGAAGGCATGCTCTTCCCTGCTCCCTTCTTCCTTACTACTGGCTAGAAAGTGGGCATGATGGCTAGAGTTCATGCAGCTATCTTGGCTCATGAGGCAGCAGCTTAAGAATATCAGAGCATAAAGACAGAAGAAGCTGAATCCTGATAATCATGTAACTACCATACAAATCCTGGATTGCCTACCTCCAGAGTCCTCTATGTTAGACAGAAATATACTTCTATCTGCATAAGCCATTGTTACTGTGATTTGTCTGTTACTCATAGTTATTTCTAGTCCAAGTACTTCAGAATGTAGATATATGGAAGTAGATGCTGCCCCGCTTTAAAAAAAAAAGGTATTGGCAGATCATTTACTGTTTCTGATGTGTTTTGGGGGGTCTGGGGACAGAAATTGTATTCCGAAGGCTAGTTATAGAATTCTATTTCCCAAAGATGGGTGTAACAATATCTACCATCCCACCAGTTTTTCCTAAAATGTGACCTTGTTATTTTCCCGTCAAGAAGTAATGTCTATGCCCTCTCCCCTTGAACCTTGGATCTTTTAACTTCCTCAACCAATAGTGAGGCAGAATAGCACCATGTGACTTCCAAGCTAAAGTCATTAAAGGTGATGCAGCTGCACCCTGACACTCTTGAGCACTTGTTCTTGAAAACCAGCCACCAAATTATGAGGAAGCCCAGACCATGTGGAGAGCTCACATGCAGTGTTCAGGTGAGATCACAGCCAACAGCCAGCATCAAGCACTAGATCTGTGAGTGAGGAAACCATGAAGGTGATTCCAGAACCAGCCACTGTCTGCAACTTCATGAGAGACCCTAAGTGTGACCCATCTAACTGAGCACAGTCATTTCCCAGAATTGCGAGGGATGATAATAATAGTAATAAAGGATTGTTGATGTCATACCACTGTTTGGAGTGTTTTGTTATGCAGCAAAAGATAACTGATACAAGGTTTTTGCAGGCTAGGCATGAAAATCTTTCCAATAAAATTCCCTCTCAAAAAAAAAAAAAGGTGGGCTTCCAGTTTAGACTGGCTTCAGAGTGAGGTTCTAAAATTCAACTGTTTTTTTTTTAATCCCTCGGATGCAGAACCTGTGGACACAGAGGGCCAACTGTAGAAAAGTCCCTGTGTGATCTGGCCCCTTTTACCCCTCCAACCCCATTTACTCACTGTGTCCTAGGCCACTCCCTGAGGTCCAGCCACACTGGCCTTTCAGTTCCAGTTACTGAGAACAATAGCTAAAGGCAGCAGATTGTATAATTGCTCCCCTGAGCACATTCTCCAAAATAGGTACCTGTATTACAGCAAAACATTACCATGACAATTATGAAGATTATAATGAATGAAAGCATGCTGTAGTTTGGATGTCCCCCCAACCTCACTGAGGCTTAATCCCTACTGTAACTGCTGAGGGTGGGAAATCCTGTTATGATAATTGCAAGGTGGGCCTTGAAGAGGTGATTAGATTGTAAGACCATGCCATTGATTAATAATGATGGTCAGGGGTGTGTTTCTGGGGGCTTTAAAAAGAGAGCGAATGAGGAACTATCTCTCTGCTCCACAATTTCACAATGTGATACCCATCTGTCACTGTTACCCCCACCAAGACCTTCACAAGATGTGTTCCCTGGACCATGGACTTTCCAGCATCTGAAACTGTAAGCAATAAATTTTATTTTCTTTGTAAATTACCCATTTCCATGTATTTTGTTATAAGCAACAGAAATGGACTAATACAAAGCAAATCATGATATGCATAAAGGAGATAGTCAAAAGGTGCCTCTACATGTCACCTCCCCCACTCACGCCTGGTCTACCCCTAGACTTACTCCCCTAATTTGAGAACCTCTCTCTGCCCTTGATCGTACCCACCACATTCCCTTCCACACCATGCTCCTCCATTACCTCTTCATCCAGATGATTTTTATTCATTTTTCATGAATTATATATCTCTGGCAAATTTCCTTTTTATAGTTTCTTCTCATGACCCCTAATTTTCTACGATTATCTGATAATTAGTCAGTTTTCTCAAAGAATCATGTGTACTTGTTTCTATGAATATTTGACAAATGTCAGTTTTCTTCCACTAGACTGTAAGCTCCACAAGTCAGAAAATATGTTGGATTTAGTTCATCAATGTATCCCCAGAGCAGAGCACTGTGCCTAGCAAATTGTAGACTCTTAATAAATACCTATTGAATGAATTATTGAGAGCCCCAGGGCTGAGACCAAAAGAATGAAAAAATTCATAAGCTGAGAAAGAATAAAAGACAGTCACAGTGGCATGAACATGAATGACAAGTTTAGGGAAGAGCAGATAATTAATGTGCTAGAAAGCACTGTTCTAGGTAACAAGAGAAATATAAAGGAGTGTAAAACATGGTACTATCCTTAAGAAATGTACCATCTAAGGAGATCCTTTTTGCTTTCCTGGTTGTGGAGCTCTCCCTGGTTTTGAAGGAAAAGAATTTTCACCATTCAAGTCACACTGACTCCAGTCCTGCATCCTCCAAACTCAAGGACCTGGTGATTGCTTCACATTCAGGCTTTTGAAGCCAGAAGGAGCATGGGGACCTCAGGAGCCAAGGGCAGCCTCCACCAAAAGCAGACAGGAGTGAAAGACAACAGGAGCCAAGGGCAGTCCCCACTGATAAATGGCAGCAGCATGGGGAACCATTGCATGGGCAGACTGCCACTGCTGCAGACATGCATACAGGTGGCCTGCTATAGTCACCACCACCACAAGGGGGGCCTTTGGCCACTGCTGCCATAACAGCAGTCCACCACCACAGCAACAGCCACCACTGTTGCAGCAGCCACTGCCACCATGCAGGCAGCCTCCCAATCGCTCAACTACATTGACACAAGGAGGGTTACAAGCAGAACACAGGGAAAGAGAGAAGCAAGTGCAGACCTGTGACCCAGTGGCTCAACCCACAGAGGAATTACACTGTCCCCCATGGTAGCATACCTGGGGGTGGAAGGTACATGTGAAGCCCACATGACTGCCTTGATCTGTGAAGAAACACATGCAGAACACCCAGAGTATAGAAACCCAGGATACTCAAATGGAGTAAGGAAGAAAATACTCAACCATCACCAATCCATTCCACAACCAGGAGAAGAAAGGACCAAGGAGGAGCCTCTGCCTTCAGGAAACAGGAAATAAAACTCCCACCCAGAATTACCCATTCAAACTGAGAAACTCCAGTATACCCCACTGCACCTATCAGGGTCATGGGACCCTAGCTGGGATGCCAGCAAGCCTACCTAGGGTTAACCAAAGAGCTAAAGGGCACCCAGGTGCTTCTCTCAAGAATTCGAGAGCTTGTCCACATTCTTGATGACCCAACACAGTGTCACTAACCTCATCAAAGAATCACAAAGTGCCACAGTACCTAAGCCATGGAGTCAGTCACATGCAAATCCAACACCGAATACAGCCAAAGTATACACACTGAGACTTCATTACTGTGTCTACCCAGAACCAGTACTAAAATACCCTCCTTAATGGTCATTTTAAAACACTCTATATGGGGAAGTCTGTCTTCTCAAAGTCAACTCCAGAGTAATAAAAGAAGCAATTGTTCTACCAGATGAACAGACATTAATGTAAAGATACTAAAAATACAAAAAAAAGAAAAAAAAAAACCAAGAAAATATGATACCACCAAAGGAGTGGAATAATTCTCTAATACCAGACGCCATAAAGTAGGAAACGCTTGAAATGACTGAAAAGGAATTCTGAGCAACAATCTTAAGGAAACTCAATGAGATATAAGAAGACTCAGATGACACAACAAAACAAAGAAAACTATCCACAATGTGAGGAAGGAAATTTACAAAGAGGTTAATACCGTAAAAAAGAAGGTAGCAGAACTCCTGCAACTGAAGGATTCATTCAGTGAAATAAAAAATACAACCAAGAGCTTAAGCAGCAGGCTAGAGCAAATGAAAGAAGTTGTGATCTTGAAGATGGTCTTTTCAAAATAAAACAGGCAGACAAAAAAAAAAAGGAAAGAAAAAAGAATTCAAAAAAAAGTGCAGAAAATCTAAGACAGCTAGCAGACCACAATAAGTGCACAAACATCTGAATCATGTGTGTTCCAAAAGGGGAGGAGAAAAGAAAAGGCATGGAAAACATATTCAGTGAAGTAATAGAGGAAAACTTCCCAGGTATAGGAAGAGAAATGAACCTTCAGATCAAGGAGCCTCAAAGATCCCAACACAGATTCAGTTCAAAAACGTGCTCACCAAGACACATCATAGTCAAAACATCAAAACTCAAAGACAAAGAGATAATCCTAAAAACAGAAAGACAAAAGCATCAAATCACCTATGAGGGAGTCCCTATAAGACTAGCAGCAGACTTCTCAACTATACTACAAAGACTTCTCAATTATACTACAAAGCTATAGTAACCAAAACAGAATATTATTGGATAAAAACAGACACTTGGACAAATGGAACAGAATAGGGAACCCAGAAATCAACCCACATTCTTGCAGCCAACTGATCTTTGACAAAGGCAACAAGAACATATATACATACAACAGAAACTCTACAGGCCAGAAAAGAATGGGATGATATATTTAAAATACTAAAAGAAAAATATGCCAGCCAAGAATACTATACCCAACAAGGCTATCCATCAAAAATGAAGGAGAAATACTATATTTCCCAGACAAACAAAAACTGAAAGAGTTCACCACCACAACAACCAACCCTATAAGAAATCTTCAAAAGAGTCCCACATCTGGAATCCAAAAAATGATAATCACTACCATGATAGACAGGACGGGAAAAAACCCACTGGTAGAACAACTCACCTCACCTGTAAGGACTCACACTGACTAATAGTAAAGCGATGGAACAAAGATATACCGCAGAAATGGACTCCAAAAACAAGCAGGAGTAGCCATTCTTAAAAATGATAAAATGGAATTTAAACCAAAAACCATAAAAAGAGACAAAAAAAGCCACTATATAATGATAAAGGGATCTATCCAACAAGTAGACATAACAACTATAAATATACATTCACCCAACACCAGAGCACACAGATATACAAAGCAAACATTCTCAGACCTAAAGAAAGAGATGGACTCCAGTACAATAATAATTGGGAACCTGAACACCCTTCTCTCAGAACTGAACAGATTGTATACGCAACAAGTCAACAGAGAAGCATAGGATTTAAACTACCTATTAGACCAATTGGACTTGGCAGACATCTGCAGAACATTTTACCCAACAACTACAGAATATACATTCTTCACATCAACACATGGAACATTCTCCAGGATAAACTACATATTAGATCACAAATCAAGTCTCAACAATTTTTAAAAAACTGAAATCATTCCAAGTATCTTTTCAGACCACAAAGGGTTAAAACTAGAAATCACTAACAAGCAAAATCTGTAAACTATACAAATACATGGAAATTAAACAACATTCTCCTGAATGACCTATGGGTCCAAGAAGAAATTAAACAAGAAATCAAAAAATTTCTTGACATTAATTAAAATAAAGACTCAGTATACCAAAACCTGTGGGACACTGCAAAACCAGTACTAAGACGGAAGTTTATTGCAATAAATGCTTACATCAAAACAACAGAAAGATTTCAAATAAACAACTTAACACTACACCTCAAAGAACTAGAAAAACAAGAACAATCCAATCCCAAAATTAGTAGGTGGAAAGAAATGATTAAGATCAAAGCAGAACCAAATGAAATAGAGACCCAAAAAATGATAATGAAAATCAATAAAACAGAGTCAGTTTTTGAGAAAATAAGCAAAATAGACAAACCTTAAGTGAGGCTAACTAAAAAGAGAAGACACAAATAACAAAAATCAGAAATGAAAAAGGAGACATTACAACTGATGCCACAGAAATATAAAGAATCATTAGAGACTGCTAAAAACAAATATACACCAACAAATTTGAAAAACTGGAGGAAATAGATAAATTTCTGGACAGATACAAGCTACCAAGACTGCACCAAGAAGAAACAGAAAACATGAACAAACTGATAAAATACAACAAGATTGAAGCTATGATCAGCAGTCTCCCAACAATGAAAGACCCAGGACCAGACGGCTTCACTGCTGAATTCTACCAAACCCTTAGAGAGAAATTAATATTAATTCTCTTCAAACTACTCCAAAAACTTGAAACAGAGGCCATTCTCCCAAACTCATTCTATGCAGCCAGCATCTCCCTGATACCAAAATCAGACAAAGATACATCAAAAAAAAGAAAACTACAGGCCAATATACTTGACGAACATAGACTTAAAAACCCTCAACAAAATATTAGCAAACAGAATACAGAAACACATCAAAATATTATACAATGTGATCAAGTGGGATTCATTCCAGGGACGCAAGGATGGTTCAACATACACAGGTCAATAAATGTGTTAGCAAACAGAATACAGAAACACATCAAAATATTATACAATGTGATCAAGTGGGATTCATTTCAGGGACGCAAGGATGGTTCAACATACACAGGTCAATAAATGTCATACACCACATCAACAAACTCAAGGACAAAAACTATATGATTGTCTCAATAGATGCAAAGAAAGCATTTGACAAAATTCAAAATCTCTTCATGATAAAAACTCTCAGCAAATTAGATATAGAAGGAAAGTCTCAGCACAATAAAAACTACTTATGACAAACCTACCATCAATATCATCCTGAATGGGAAAAAGCTGAAAGCTCTTCTCTTAAGAACAAGAACAAGACCAGGATGCCCAATCTTACTACTCCTATTTAATATAGTATTGGAAGTACAAACCAGAGCAATCAGGCCAGAGAAAAAAATAAAGGGCATCCAGATTAGAAAGATGAAGTTAAATGTCCATTTGCAGATGACATGATCCTATGTATAGAAAAACCTAAACAGTCTACAAAAAAACACTGAGGCCTGATCAACAATTTCAGTAAAGTTGCAGGATACAAAATCAGCATGCAAAAATCAGTAGCATTTTTATACTCCCACAATGAACCAGCAGAAAACGAAATCAAGAAAGCAAGTCCATTTATAATAGTCACCAAAAAAATAACACATCTAGGAATAAATTTAACCAAGGAGGTGAAAGAGCTATACAACTAGAACTACAAATCACTGCTGAAAGAAATTAAAGAGGACACAAAATAATGGAAAGACATTCCATGCTCCTGGATTGGAAAAATTAATATTGTGAAAATGTCCATACTACCCAATTTATGTACAAATTCAATGCAATCCCCATCAAAATAACAATGACATTCTTCACAGAAATAGAATAAAGAATCCTAACATTCAAATGGAGCTACAAGAGACCCTGGATAGCCACAGCAATCCTGTGCAAAACTAAGAAATCCAGAAGCATTGCACTACCTGACTTCAAATTATACTACAAAGCTATAGTAACCAAAACAGAATATGATTGGATAAAAACAGACACTTGGACAAATTGAACAGAATAGGGAACCCAGAAATCAACCCACATTCTTGCAGCCAACTGACCTTTGACAAAGGCAACAAGAACATACATTGGGGAAAAGACTGCCTCTTC
>NW_007730133.1:130274-131207 GCF_000696425.1 Galeopterus variegatus
AAACAAAAGAAAAAATAAACAAGTGGGATTATATCAAACTAATAGCTTCTGCACAGCAAAAGAAACAATTAACAGAACAAAAAGGTAATCTACAGAATGGAAGAAAATATTTGCAAACTATGCATCTGACAAGGCATTAATATCCAGAATATATAAGGATTCAAACAACTTAAAAGTAAAAAGACAAGTCACCCAACTGAAAAGGAGCAAAGGAGCTGAATAGGCATTTCCTAAAGGAAGATACACAGATGGCCAACAGACACTGAAAAAAATGCTCAGCATCACTAAGCATTAGGGAAATGCAAATCAAAACCACACTGGATATCATCTCACCCCAGTTAGACTGGTTATTACCAAAAAAGAGAATAACAAATGCTGGCAAGGATGCAGAGAAATGACAACCTCCTACACTGTTGGTGGGACTGTAAATTAGTACAGCCATTATGGAAAACAGTATGGAGTGTCCTCAAACAAATACAGGTAGAACTGCCATATGGTCCACCAATCCTGCTGCTGGGTATATACCCAAAGGAATGGAAATCATCACTTCAAAGGGATACCTGCACTCCCATGTTTATTACAGCTCTATTTACAAAGCCAAGAGATGGAGCCACCCTAAATGTCCATCAACAGATGACTGGATAAGGAAAATGTGGTATATATACACAATGTAATACTACTCTGAACTAAAAAAGAGTGAATTTCTACTATTATCAGCAACATGGATGAACGTAGAGAAAATTTTGTTAAGTGAAATAAGCTAGGCCCAGAAAGAGAAATATCACGTCTTCACTCATAAGTCAGAGCTAAAAAATATAAAATAAGTAAATAAATGAAATAAAGCAACAACAATCACAACAATTCATTAAACATTCAAAAGGGGAGAACAGAACTGAGGCCACCAGAGGTGGGAAAGGGGGGGGGGGGGGGGGG
>NW_007730133.1:132054-133892 GCF_000696425.1 Galeopterus variegatus
TCATTTACAGATGAGGAAATTGTAGTCCACACAATTTACATGACTTCCTAAAAGTTGGTAGAATTGCTAGGAATATAATTGGGTTTTCTGACTATTCTTTTCACTATGACATAAGTACAGAAACAAAAAGAAAATGGAAAACAAATAAGAAGCTGGAATCAAAATTAACTCCGTGGTTTTAGGTCAGAATAACTGAAAATAATGACATCATTGTCAGATTAAAAAGTATTCCAAGAAATAATCCTTGTGGTGAACAGACTCTAAGATGGACCCCAGTGATCTTCACCTCCTGGTATTCATACATTTATGTAATCGCTTCCCCTTGAGCGTGGGCTAAGCATCAACTTGGTTCTGACCAATAGAATACAGTAGCATTTCCACAGTTAGATTACAAGAGATTTTACCTTCTAACTTGTCAGCAGAAGTTCTCCTTTGCTTGCTCCAATGAAGCAAACTGCCACATTGAGAACTGCACTATAGAGAGGCCCACATGGCAAGGAATTGAAAGTTATCTCCAGTTGACAGCCAAAGAACTACAAGGCCCTCAGCTCAACAGCCCCAACTACCTGAATGCTGCCAACAACCATGTCAGCTCAGATGCAAATCCTTCCTCAGTTGAACTTTCAGATGGGACACCAGCCCTGGCCAATGACTTCACTGCAGTCTTTGTAAGAGACCGTGAAGAAAGGAACCCAGCTAAGTGGTGCCTAAGTTTCTGACTCACGGAAATGGTAAGACAATAAACGTGTGTTGTTTTAAGCCACTAAATTTGTGATAATTTGTTATGCAATAATAGACAACTCATACAATACCATTTGAGAGAAAAGGCTGAATTTGGTTTGAGGTGATGAAGGAATCATATGTAGTTTCTGTGGAGCACCAGGGATGGAATCAGTATTTTCCTGAGGACAATAAATTGGTGGGCAGTGAAAAACTGAGAGTGAGTATAAAAACTTCAACCAANAAAAAAAAAAAAAGAAAGGAAAGGAAATGTGCCATCTTGGGCATAATAAGACTTATGCGAAAGAAAGACCAGTCAACAACAAAAGGCAGAAAAAAATGTGGGACCAACATACAACACGTGATAGTATTTCAATGTCAAGAAAATTAAAACAGACTAGAAAAAATTAGGAACCATAATAATTTTGAGAGCTTGCTTTATACTAGGGACTATGTAAACCACCTGACATTCATTGTATTATGTAATCCTCACAATAACCCATGAGAAAGGTCTTAGTGTCCTTATTTTAAAGATGAGGCTCAGAGTTTAAACATGCCTAGGTGATGAAGCTTGTATGTATAATGCCAGAATTTGAACCTTAGTCTTTCCAAATTCAAAACCAGTATACTAACATCTATGTCATAAAGGTAAGAGTTCGGCTGGACTGTAAGGAATGTGCAGCAATTACATAAACAGAGGGAAGGTATGGATGACAGACAGGAGTACAGATGAAGAAACCATAGAAGAAAATCAAAGCATGATGAGTGAATAGCTTGGGGGTCTCTATAGTGGTAGAATCCAAGGTGAAGTTGGGGATAGAATTTGGGTCAGACTGGGCAGAGCCAACTAACAGCAGACCAAGGTATTTTGGGCTTTCATCTTATAGGCAACTGGAAGTTACTATAGGACCCTGAGTTGGCAAGTGGAAAAATAAAAATGGTAGTCTAGATGGAGTGGGAAAAGAAAGGAAAGAAATTTCCATGAGAAAACTCAGTACACTTGAGATCAAAGAATGTTAAAATGAATAGAATTGTAATGATCACTTGATATCAGACTTCATTTACAGATGAGGAAATTGTAGTCCACACAATTTACATGACTTCCTAAAAGTTGGTAG
>NW_007730133.1:135336-147197 GCF_000696425.1 Galeopterus variegatus
CACCCCCACCCCCAACCAACAAAAGGAATCAAAAAGAATCTTGTTTGGTTTTTTGTTGTTTGCTTGCTTGTTTGTTTTTAATGTATTTTTCCAGCTTTATTGGGGTATAATTATAAATTATAATTGCAGATAAAAAAACTATATATTCAAGTTGTACAACATGATGATTTGAGATACATATACATAATGAGGTGATTACCACAATCAAATTAATTAGCACACCCATCACCACACAGTTACCCTTGTGTGTGTACACGTGTGCTTGTATGTGGTGAGGACACTTACGATTTACTCTCTTAGCAAATCTCAGGTAAATAATGCATTACTATTAACTATAGTCACCACACTGTACATCCTATCCCCAGAACTTATTCATCTTATTACTGAAAATTCGTACCCTTTGACCAACAGTTTGAACTCCACTTCTCCCACCCCCAGCCCCTGGCAACCACCAGTCTATTCTCTGCTTCTATGAGTTCAACTTTTTTAGATTTCACATACAAGTGAGAACATGCAGTGTTTTTCTCTCTGTCCCTGGCTTATTTCACTTAACATAATGTCCTCCAGGTTTGTCCCTGTCAACACAAATGGGAGGACTTCCTTCTTTTTTGTGGCTGAATAATATTACACTGTGTGTGTCTGTATATAAATATATATTTATATACAGACACACACCACATTTCCACATTTTCTTTATCCTTTCATTGATCAACAGACACTAAGGTTGTTTCCATATTTTGGCTATTGTGGCTAATGCTACAATGACCATAGGAATGCAGATATCTCTTTGAAATCCTGATTTTATTTTCTTTGGATATATAGAAGTGGAACTGCAGCATCATATGGTAGTTCTATTTTTAATTTTTTGAGGAACCTTCTTTCTGTTTTCCGTAATGCTGCATCAATTTACATTTCCATCAACAGTGTGTTGGATTCCCTTTTCTCCATACCCTTGCCAACATTTGTTATCTCTTGTCTTTTTTTTTTTTTTTCCTTTTTTCGTTACCAGTAACAGGATCGCAACCCTCGGTGTCGCGCCCGTACCACGACCGGCAATGGGATCACAACCCTCGGTGTCGCACCCGCACCGCGCTCAACCAGTGAGCGGACTGGTCTCTATATGGGATCTGAACCCTCGGCGGGAGTACCGCCGCGCTCCCAAGCGCCGCACTCTACCGAGTGCGCCACCGGGCCAGCCCCATCTCTTGTCTTTTTGATAATAGCCTCTTCACAGGTGTGAGATGATATCTCACTGGAGTTGTAATTTGCATTTCCCTAATAATTAGTGATGTTAAGCACTTTTCCATATATACCTGTAGACCATTGTATGTCTTCTTTGAAAAAATGTCTATTCAGATCATTCGCCCATTTTTCAATTGGGTTATTTATGTTTTTTGCTATTGAGGTGTGAGTTCAAAAGGAATCTTGTTAATGTCATTGTCTTAGGAAGAGAGGTATATTGCCCCATCCCAACTCCCTAGCAAAGCAGAAAAAAGGGACAAAGCACAGAGAGATCATTTTCTAAGTAATTTGCAGGCATTTAAAAGGCATATTGAAGACTAATATGCCTTCAATTCCAGCAGAGCCTTTATGCAGGAGTCGTGAACATGACAAAGGACTACATCTGTTGTGGACTGAATATGTCCACCCAAAACGTCTATATTGAAACCCTTTTCCCCAATGGGACTGTATTTGGCAATAGGGCCTTTAAAGAGGTAATCAAGGTTAAAAGAGGTCAAAAGGTTGGGGCGCTAATTCCAAAGGACTGGAGTCCTTATAAGAAGAGGAAGATGCCCATGCTGGGGGCCCAGGGCATCAAGCCAGGGACCAGACACCCCGCCCACACCCAGGCTCACCACCAGCGCCTCAGGGCCCCTCCCATGGGCCCAGGGTTTGGAGTCAGGGACTGGACCCCCCACCACAACCAGGTACACCACCAGCACCAAGGAGCATGCCAAAAACATCACCTCCATATAGGTGGCCCACCACAGCCACCACAGTAACCACGGCTACAATGAAAGTGGCTAGACATCACAACCAATAAGCAGATGGTCCACCAGCCACTGGAGTGCAGTGACACAAGGAGAGTCACCAGTAGAGACCAAAGAAAAGAATAGGGTGTCTCTCTCCATAAAGCCCATTCCAGAGTGACAGAAGAAGCATCTGCTTTATGATTATATTGGGGGACCTGAACATACCTCTCAGCATTGGACAGACCCTCGTGCAGTGACACAAGGAGAGTCACCAGTAGAGACCAAAGAAAAGAATAGGGTGTCTCTCTCCACAAAGCCCATTCCAGAGTGACAGAAGAAGCAGCTGCTTTATGATTATATTGGGGGACCTGAACATACCTCTCAGCATTGGACAGACCCTCTGGGCAACAAATCAATAGAGTAACCATTACTGTTTCAGAGGGAAACAAGAAATCTAGGGTTATCACTGGTAGGAGGGAGGAGGAGAGGGGGATGGGAAGAGATTGGACAAGGGGCATAAAGAATAAGTATGATTTGTAACAATATATGTATACTTATAATATTGATTTAACCAACATATGTCAACATTGAATCCCAAAAATATGTATAATCAATTATGATTTGATAAATAAAAAAATAAAAAGAAGAAGACACCATGGACACACACACAGAGGAAGGGCTAGGTGAAGACATAGTGAGAAGGTGGCTATCTGCAAGGCAAAAAGGCCTCCGGAGAAACCAAACTGGCCGGCACCTTGATCTTGCATATCCAGCCTCCAGTGAGAAAATAAATTTGTTGTTTAAGCTGCCAAGTTTGTAGTATTTTGTTATGGCAGCCCTAGCAAGCTATACAACATCTGTTTTTTTAATCCACTACCTTGCACAGTATCCAGCACAAGCACTCAGGAAATATTTGAGTAAAGGGGAAAATGTCAATCAGAGATAGCTAGAGAGAGAGAGAGAAAATACAGCTGATATAAACTGTCTATTAAAGGTATTACTTAAGAAACTGCAAACAGAGATGTGAAGAATTATCTACATTTAGTGTAACAATGTATAAGGAAGCAACATGGGCTATGCAGACAATAAATGCTATGGAAGGTCATAAGAATCAAACACTGATCTGTCCACACACAGAACCAGGACAATGAAAGGTGATGGGCTGAACAAGACTAGACCCGAGACAACTCCCACCTGGCAGAGCTTCATCAGTTCATTCCTTTACAAGGTTGGAATGTAGACATTAGAAACACAAAATATCATGTTTGTAGTTTATCATACATGTGATCTTTTTTTATCATTATACTATGTAAACATTTGTTGTGGCCCTTTATCAATTTTTCCCTAACCCCTTTTTCCCTCCCCCTTTCCCACCTCTGATGTCCTCAGTTCCCTTATTTCCTTTTAAGAGTTCAAGTCATTATTGTGATTGTACTTATGAGTGAGGACATGCAGTATTTCTCTTTCTGTACCTGGCTCATTTCACTTAATATAATTTTCTCTAAGTTCATCCATGTTCCTGTGAATGGCAGAATTTCATTCCTTTTTATGGCACAGTAGTATTCCATGGTGTATATATATGTATACCACATTTTCCTTATCCAGTCATTGGTTGATGACATTTAGGCTGGTTCCAACTATTAGCTATTGTAAATAGAGCTGCAGTGAACATGGGAGTGCAGGTATCCTTTTGACATGATGATTTCCGTTTCCTTGGGTATATACCCAGCAGTGGGATTGATAGATCATATAGCAGTTCTACCTATAGTTGTTTGAAGACACTCCATATTGTTTTCCATATTGGCTACACCAATTTACAGTCCCACCAACACTGTAGAAGGTTCCCCTTTCTCCACGTCCTCACCAGCATTTCTTATTCTCTGTCTTTCCAATAATAGCCAGTCTAACTGGGGTGAGATGATATCTCAGTGTGGTTTTGATTTGTGTTTCCGTGTCGCTTAGTGATGTTGAGCATTTTTTGATGTGTCTGTCAGCCATTTGTGTATTTTCCTTTGAGAAATGCCTATTCAGATCCCTTGGATATTTTTTAATCAGGTTAACCATCCTTTTAGTGTTAAGATGTTTGAGTTCCTTGTGTAATCTGGATATTAATTCCTTGTCAGATGCATAGTTTGTGAATATTTTCTCCCATTCTGTAGGTTGTCTTTTTGCACTGGTAACTGTATATTTTTGCTGTGCAGAAGACTTTTAGTTTGATATAATCCTATTTATTTATTTTTTCTTTTGTTGCCTGTGCTTTTGGGGTCTTATTCATAAAGTCTTTGCCCAGTCCTACTTCCTGAAGTGTTTCCTCTGTGTTTTCTTTCATTAGTTCTATAGTTTTGTATCTTATATATGTCTTTAATCCATTGACCCATTTGGAGTTGATTTGGGTATATCGTGAGAGGTACAGGTCTAGTTTCATCCTTCTACATATGGATGTCCAGTTTTCCCAGCACCACTTAAGAGGCAGTCCTTTCCCCAGATTGTATTTATTTTTATATATGAATAATATACATGCATTTATGTATTTTATATGTTTATATGTAATACTCATATTCCAGAGTATTGGTTATGTTACTCAATTTATCCTTTTGTTGTCATTGGAAAGCTCTAAATTAGAGAATCCTCAAATATCATGAAAGAGAAGACAGCTGAGCCAAGAGGCTAGGACTGACAATGCCTTCAAGATTCTGGTGCTACTTAAAAAATGATGCTCAAATAAACTTATTCCTGCCTGAGACTCAGCACTCCATCACTGTCCTACAGGGTACGTAGGGGTCAGCATAGCTGTTGCAAAATTTTCAACCCTACCATAATTTTAGACATATCTCTGAATTTCAAGGCTGAAGATGCTTAAATACAGCTGAAAGCAACTGTATCAGTCAGAGTTCTCCAGAGAAACAGAAACAGTAGAATATATTTGGCAGCTCTAAAATTTGTAGGGCAGGTTAGCAGGCTGGGAATGTAGGCAGGATTTCTATGTTACATTCTTGAGGCAGAATTCCTTTTTCTCTGGGAAACCTCACTTCTTGCTCTTAAAGCTTTCAAGTGAAATGGATGATACCCTCCCACTTTATGGAAGGTAATCTCTTTTACTTAAAGTCAATTGATTCTAAGTGTTAATCACATCTACAAAATATTTTCACAACAGCTTCTAGACAAGTGACTGACCAGACAACTGGGCACCATGGACTAGTCAAGTTGACATACAGAATTGAATCATTACAGCAACCAAAATAAACCACCAAAGGGTAAAGCCGCCAAGCTAACACCTACCCATGAAATCCTTAAATTTTTAATAACTCATTGTGCAAATGCAATATTAACTTTATCATCAATGTCTATTATTCTATGAATATAAAGTACACGGAGGTAAGGCTTTATAAAAATGTCTGCATACATATATTGGTATTCTAAAATATAATCTTCAGATGAACCAAGAGTATAAGTGCTAAAATTGTAATAGTTCTGCACATTAATAGATAGCCCTGAAATAATCTCTTTTGCAGTTTACTTAAAATATTTTATTGTTAATTAGAATGGAGAATGAAACTACCTGCTAAATTAGCCAGGAAATTTATGAACCTTTAAAAAGCATTTATGCATTTTTCACTGGGTTAAATCAAACTATGGTAGCATTTTAGCCTACCAAAGCTACCATCTGAAACAGCTCTATTTCCTTATACCTGTAGGTCTAAATACCACACACTTTGCAAACCTGTCAGTTTGTATAGCTTATATGATAAAAACATTATTTCTTATTTATAGTCTTCTCTTTTGCTAGAAAATCTGTATCTTAACCAATTAATTTTTTAAAAGAAGGAATAGTCTAACCTGATAATATCAGGGATTTTTATATACTGATCCCACTCCTGATTAGTATGCTGCATGATCATTTGAATTTCTCTTTCAATCAGTTTATTGCTCCTAGAGTTATCGTTTTATGTTTACCTGCATCAAGTTGAAATTTTCAATTATTATCTGAAAACAATGAAGAGAGTATCTCTCATGATCAGTTTGCCTTGTTCTCCCAAACCTGGTCTGCAGCACCTTTCATTGTTTTAAAAATATTTAGAATCCTACCTCTCCAGTTCTCCATTAAAAAAGAGTAAGCACTGATCAACTTCAGTTTATTGCTGATCCATTGATATCATCTTGTCAACTGAGGAGATTGTCATCTTATCACTTCACTCTGGTATACATTTGTAGTGGGATGAATTATGTCTTCCAAAAAGATAGGTTTAAGTTGTAATCCTTGGTGCCTGTCAGTATAACCACATTTGGGAAGAGGATTTTTGCAGATGTAATCAACTTAAGATGAGGTCATATTGGATTCAACTGGAGCCTAAGTCTGATAACTGATGTTATTAGAGGGAGACTTAGAAACACACAGACACACACAGGGAAGAAGGGAGGATGGAGACAGAGATGGGGGTGATGCAGCTACGAACCAAAGAATATCAAAGATTGCCAGAAGCCACTGTAAGCTAGAAAATGGCAGAAAAAGATTCTTCCCTGCAGCCTTCAGAGAGAGCATGGCCCTGCCAACACCTTTATTTCAGACAAGTAGCACCAAGAACCATGCAGGAATAAATTCTGTTAGTTTAAGGCACAAAGTTTGCAGTAATTTGTTATGGCAGCCCTAGGTAACTAATACATCATAAAACATTATCCTACATCCGTACATGGATTCAACTTTGCCCCAGTTTTGTTCAACCTATAACTGTATGATGCCTGTTATTTATAAGTCAATGGCAACATGCTACCATTTACAAAGCTCTTTTCTCTTGCAAAATCTTTTATTTTTAAAGAAACACCATGTAGTGATGTGTTTTTATTATTTTGTGCAGTTGTTGTTGTTGCTACTATTAGTAATATTGTTGTTATTATTTCCATTTTACAGGTTGAGACAAATGATGCTCAGAAAGATCACACAACTATTAAGGGGGAGAGAAGAGGTTATGCGTACCACCCCAAGAAAGAGATCAACTTAAGACAGCATTATGTGTGCCACAAATGAGATTTAAGTTGTGATACTAGCCAGTATGTAAAATGCGCTAGAAAGTATATTTGAACGGATTGCCCTGACACCTTCTAATCAAGTTAAAGGCCATCGCAGGGCTAATTATAACATTGTTTAGGAATTGCCTTCGTATCATTTGTCCTCAAATATTGAATTCTATATCTATATACAGTGCTTAACAACTTTAAAGTAAATTTATTTTAATTGGAGAGCCTACACTTTAATTCTTGGGAGTTTGAAAGAATAAAATGTTTCTTATCTATAAACACACACACACATACACACACACACGGCATTTTGTAAAAAAAAGCTAGTGTGCTCTGGTTTTGCACACTTTGAGCATCAGCATTTTGACCTTACTAATTAAGTGTTGCTTACCTAGCTGTGGTATCTACAATCGAGAACTTCATAAAGAAAATCAAAACTTTTTCATTGCAAATGACTGATGAGTCATACTGAAAAAAAGTACTGAATTTAAATAATATTGAAGTAGATATTGTCATGTTGGCACAATTTTGTGTTAAGGACTTTTGCAGAACTCTCTAAGTCAAGTATTTTACTATATAGCCTTATGCACAAACTATACCATGTAAACAGTTGATCCTGAAACCAATCTCCAATTCCTTCTCACTGAATGTGACTAAAATCTGACAAGTATGGCCAAGAGAATAGCCTCTGGAGCCCCCAAGTTCATCCCACACTGCTCAGGTCCCCTATAATCTGCAAATTGTATTCCCTTTGTTCTTCCATTCTCGTATTGCTGGGTCCTGGATTTTTGTTTAGACACTTGCTTAGTGTATTTACATACCAAAATTTAAGTTGATTGATTCCTGTATAAAGCTTTTCTTCCTCCCCATACCATCAGCAATCACTGCCTGTGTGATACTTCCCATTCCCTTTTGAACCAGAACATCCAGCTGTCTGCTCTGTGCAGCAAGCCATATGCAGCTGGAGTGAAGACAGGAGGGGATATTTAAATCCTGTGGAAGACAGCATTACTTGTTTGCAATTTGTTCTTTCTTCTTGCCTTTGCCATGGCTTTCCTGACACTGGGCTTGGTCACATGACTTGCTTTGGCCAATGGAACATGGGCAAAATTTACCTGAGCCAGTTCCAAGCTGAGGGTATAAGATGTGGCAAGAGTCACCAACCCCCTGCACTCCCATATCCACCTTGAGAAGAGTATGCCTTAGGGAGCCACTGCTTCCAGAATAAGGATGATTTTAGACCAGATCTAAACCTGCAGCTTGGAGCTAAACTGAGTCAATTCCAGCTCAGCCGCACCAAGCACAGTGGAGCCCGTCAGAACACTGGACCTTCAGACCGATAAGTGAGAAACAAGTGTTGTTGTGAGCCATGAGATTTGGGGGAATATTTGTTACACAACATTATTATAGGAAAGCCTAACAAAAACAAATTCCCTATGGTAGGAGGACTCTTCCTGAATATGGATCAAGCTGAAAACAGATCCACACTGAGAACTAACCTGATGAAAATATTCCTATAAAGCAACAACATTAAAACTACTGAAAGTGGCAGTGCTAGATCATTGTTGAATAACTGCCTGCCTAAATTGTTTTCCTCCAAATCCTATTTTCCTTCATCTACAGACACAGATCAGCAGATGGGAGCTGTAAAGCCCCATAATTTCATTACAGAACACACCAAAAAAAGCCAACTAATTTTCTACTGGCACTCTGATAAACTCTGAAGTATCCAGGGTCTAGAGGTGTCCAAGGTAAAATATAAGCACAGAAATTAAACTGCTGCAGCTGCATGCAGAGGCATAGCAGTTTGTTTAACTTTTAGGGCTCTCAACCCAATTTTGGGTATTGGCTGCTTTTTCATTGCCAATCATCTATTTCACATTCTTTCTTTGGGAGAATTACCTTTCCCCCACTGGATCAGATTGTGGGAGTGTTAATCAAAGGCCCTATATTCCCTTCCCCAAATCAGGCAAAACAGATATTCGTTCATCTCCTAGAATGTGAATCGTGTGCCATGTAATGCAAACACTGTAAAGAGCTGGAGAAAATTAATTTGAGAGAGAGCTCAGCCTGGGCAAGAAGGTACAGACGTTTCTGCCACCAAGTCCATCTGGAGCTGCCTGGTTCTTATTTGCTCCAAGCTTAATGACTGGGCCTTCTCTTTAATCCTGTGTATTTACTCCCACCTTCCAAGAAATTCCTTTTTGTTGTAAATAAGCCAAAACTGGTATCTGTTGCTTGCAACCCAAGAATGCTGAGTGGCACCAGAAGAAAAGATGAAAAGAGATTTGAGGCATTTAGAGGAGAAAATAGGGGAGAGGAGAGGTGTGGAATATTTCCTCTAGCTAAGAAAGGACCAGCCCTGTGAGGCTTCACTGTCCAGATTTATGTTTACTGACTAGATCCAAAGACGAAGCATCACTGATAATGATGATGGAAAGATAATGCAGGTATTACCACTCTTGAGAAGTTATAATTATCGAAACTCCCCTTCCAGAAAAAGGGGTCAATTAATATAGAGAAACAGTACGTGGTCATTTGTATTTTAGAATACAAGCAGTTAAATACACATTATTTAGTCAGCTCATCATTTGAACAGAATTTAATCAGTGAAATCAAGGACCTGTCTCTTGGGCTTCACGCCACAATTGCAAGCCTTTTCCTAAGTCCTGGCAATGGGCCATTCCAGGTGACTTCCCAGTGTGGAAAGTTGCACTACTAGGAAGTCCATGAGCCAACTAGGCCTTTTGAGGATCCAGGAAAAAAAAAACTTTAAGATCTTCCCCACATCTGGTTTGTGTCCTTTTAAAACTTTGCAATAAAAATTGTTTAAATTAAACAGAATTTCTATATATTTCAATATACCCTTAAATCATTTTTTAAATTTTAGTTATATCACTCTGAACATGGTATTTTTCTCTAAAGCTATTTAATTTCAAATTTCCTAAATCTAAAATATTCATTCTCTCCATTTTAGCAACTCAGGAAGTTTCTCTGGTCTAATCCTTAATTCCTCTGAGGTACAGAGACATTTCAACAAAGTATCTGAAGAAGCTGAACCTCACCTACCATTCACAACAACCTTGAGTATACAAGAGAGATCAGGATGCCCGGCTGACCTGAGCCACAGCCTGCCCGGTTTTCAGAACAACAACCTTGAGTATACAAGAGAGATCAGGATGCCCGGCTGACCTGAGCCACAGCCTGCCAGGTTTTCAGACATGCTGCCATCCCTCCACACTGGCTTCCTTCTCATCAGTCTCCACCTGCACAAACACTGCAGGCACATCCTTAATTTTCTTGACTAACTTATCAGCAGCCCCATTAATATTCTAAATTATCCTCTCTGGAAGATAAATTGCTTTCCCATTGTCTTCTTTAAACATTTTCTAATCACAAAATATGGCCTCAAGTTTCCTGCTGTCAAGTTTCCTATTCCAATGTCCATCTCTTCCCATAGGTGACTCCGTCCTCACAAAGCTGATGAGTCCCAAATCTACACATGAAATACAGGTACCCCCATTGAGGTACATATCTGTACTTCTAAGAACCTATTGTCAACTTAGCTGGGTATCTCACAGCCACCTCACTAACAATAGGTCTGAATCCACACTCATCATCTTTTTTTGCCAAGCCTGCTCCTCTTCCTGTCCCCACCATCCAAGTCACCCCAGTTGGAAACCTTTGATATATCCAAGGCTCATTCCACTTCCTCCCATTCCACTTTCTTCCACTCCATTTGAAGTCAGGCAGCTTCAAAACACTCCCTCTTTTATACGTTTGGTACTGTAGATCCTGAGCACAGACAAGGGTCTAACTCACAAGGTCTTAGCAAATGTTGTTGACCTCATTCTGCCTGCCAGCTGCCATGGAAGCAGTGTAGAATCCATCTAAAATCTGAGTCAGTAATGTGACAATACAGAAATATTATCAATACAGCCTGGTCCATCTCACTCCATCTCTCTCTTCCCAATTAAATACAAACACACATACCACCACCAACACCACCATAACTCATAGCCCATTACAAACACTTAATTCTTAGTAGTAAAGTTTAACCTTTCATAGATCCTTATTCTCTTGAGATTTTATGAGATACATGACCAATAATTTATGCTATAAAATTTAAGGAAACTTCAGCCATTCACAGATTTTCAAGAACACATTTAGACTTCCAGCATTGTCAAATCAAAAAACTCAGGTTACATAGACTTTATATAACAGGTAAGGAAAAAGTGTGTATTTATTTCCCTTAATAATAACCTAATCACAGGAGCTGTAATACATACGACACTTCAGAAAAAGCAATGCTTTCAGAGCATCTCTCCTTGGATGTTACAGAGGCCTGTTAGGAGAAGTAAGAAAGAAGGTAAGGACTTTTCCCCCTTGATGGAAAGAGCCCAAAGTGAAAGCAGAAAGAAGATTGAAACCCCTTCATCAACATTTCACCCTCCACATCCAGTTTGAGTACTGGGCATTCCCACCATTTGCACAGTGCAGATAGGAATTATCAGCATGGTCGCACTGACTTGAGTCCAAATTCTACCTCCACTGCTTACTAATTTTGGAGTTGAAGAATTCCCCCTAGGAGTCTACCCATGACTGGATGTATGATTTACAGACATTTTGACCAAAAATTAGAATGTATTTCAAGACCTAATGTACTGATAATAACAATCTCACTTTGATTTCTAGGTAGCCCTTTATACACTTTTAAGAAATTACCTGTACATGGTCTTATTTAATTATCATCAATACTCCATGAAACCTGAAAGGCAAACAGCAGGGCCAGAATATGAGAAATGGGGAGGTACTGAGAATTAGCTTACACAAAAAAAGAAGTTTCCTTACTTAGATATTCTCCAGAGTCATAGA
>NW_007730133.1:147930-148730 GCF_000696425.1 Galeopterus variegatus
TGAGAATTAGCTTACACAAAAAAAGAAGTTTCCTTACTTAGATATTCTCCAGAGTCATAGAATAATCTCATTTTACAGACAAAAATCCCTAGACCCAGAAAAGTTAAGAGGTGTACCAATTTCACACAGTGTATTATTATAATCCTGCTTAGCAAATGAAGAAACTGAGGCATGAAAAGGCAGAAAGCCTACTTAATAGCAAAGGCAGTCATGGAAACCTTATCTCTTGAACTTTTCCATTTCTACCTATTATCTTTAAGCCAAAGTTTGAATTGCACATCTGAAAGCTACCAGAGTGGCCTAAAACTCCTCTAGCCTGTCATAAAATTTGATTTTCTTCTACAACGCAGTACTTTGGAAAGTCTTATTTAAAAACATAACCCGGCTACAAATGAAAACCTTCCCAACAGGGACAAGATGGAACATCTGCCTTCTTTTGCTTAATAGAACACTGCAGAGCTGCTCTCTGCTTGGATAAATGCTATTTGGGTTTTCTTGGTTTCTGAATGAGTTCTTAGTACCGCTCTCTTGAGCTCTCTCTCTCTTGGTATTGTCATTTCTTCTTGCCCAGAATTTTATGTGTAATCGTCTGTTACACCACTGGCTTTTCTGAAACCAATCTTCCTTGTCTTTTGTAATTATGTAAAGCTGTTCTCTTTCCAGGCCACACACTGTAGATATCTAAAACCTAGAGAGAAAGCACCTTAATTGTAATTATAATGGATTTCAAATTCCTATTATTCATGTTGGAGAGAAAACATGCAGTGAGGATTCATTACCCATTTTCTTTAAAACTCAGG
>NW_007730133.1:150817-151859 GCF_000696425.1 Galeopterus variegatus
TAACCCTTGACTTGGTGTTGTCAGCACCACACTCTCCCGAGTGAGCCATGGGCTGGCCCTACGGACTTTATGATTTACCAATAGCATCTAAGAAAAGGAAAATAAAGTATAAGAGTGAATTAAATGTGTAAGGAGAGAGAATAATGAGAGCAGATGCGATGAACAGCAAGCATTAATAAAGAGCCATCATGCCAGGAAAAAAATTGATTGCTTTTATACTAGGAGAGAATTCCAAATGAAGTGCTGGAGATACATATTAGCGTTTGAGGTTAAGCATTTGACACAGTATCTCAAAAGATAATTAATTCAGAGGAATTTTGGGAACCACTATTGCAGCCTAGTGAATATTTGACTATGATCTCAGCACTGTTCAAGGCACATGGTTTCCAAAAGAATAAGACATGGTCCCTTCCCCCATGAATAATTCACAGCTAGTGAACCAGAATAGTCCAGGAAACCAGACAGATTCGATATTGATATCCCTTTGCCTTAAGGTCGAAATCTAGATTGCAAAGGTTGGCAAAAGCTCACAAATTCTCCTGTGAAGTGTCTTTTTTGCCTTCTCTCCTGCTTCTAAATCATGTTAACTTGTAAAAGTCAGATAATAAAATACACTTCTATGGAAAAATCTATTTACCAGGTCACCCATTACCACAGACAGACTTCAGGTTTAGGCATTTTAATGCAATTGACCTTTAATTCTTGGAGACAACAGTTCAACATTCTAGCAAATATTTTTAAAGAAAACAGCTAGCAATACAGAAGTGCTGTGGTTTTTTAAAAAAATCCAAAATGATTCCATCCTTCACTTAAAAATATTTGTGTCTGTCTCTTGTCTATCTCTCCTTTTCCATAAATTGAAGGTAATGTGATATTTGCCTGCCTTACTTATCTCACAAGATTTTGAGAGGCTCAGATAATTAAAATTTGAGAAAGACCTTTGTAAACAGTAAAGTACCGTGTTAACATTAGTGGCCATCGTTATACTCCTGAAAGCCGAGGTTGCCAAGCTAGTGAATGCTGTTCTCATTTACAGACCCAC
>NW_007730133.1:152627-154853 GCF_000696425.1 Galeopterus variegatus
CTAAATCAGGAGTGCGATTTGGGGAGAGCCAAATGATTTATGGTTCATGCCTCATTAGTCATTGCTCAATGTGTTTTGAGCTCTTTCCATGATAAGCCTGCTATATGTAAAAGATATAATCTCCCTAAATTTACATTCAGAAAATTAAATAGTCCACAATATTCAATCTCAGAAAGTGGATTTGTGCCACAAGATCCAAAGTACTCATGGGAGATTTAGTGGGTTTAAATAAATGAATTGTTCACTGTTAAACCAGGGTGTTGAATAAATAATTTCATATCCTCTTGAAAAGGTTCACCTAGCAATAAATATTCAGGTTTTTTTAAAATCAAAATTCTACAGTCTATAACATCCTATTTGCTGTAATTCTGTGTTACTGACCAACCAAATATGAGCTTATTTAGAAGAATCTAGGGGCTCACTGTGGCGTCAAAGTGGCTAAAGGAATATACATGAGTTCTTAGCATTTTTAAAGCTTCATAGTCCATCAGAAATTAGAAACATAAAAGCAAGCAGAACTATAATGCAAAACTATTTTTTGCATAATCTGGGATGGACATAAAATATTTTTACCATGTTAAAAAAATGATGTTGAGCAACTATATCAGTCAGGGTTTGTATGTAAGAAACTGAAAGCATTTAAGCATTTCAAAAAGAAGGAAATTTTGTAGGGAATTAGGTATTTTCAAAATCACTGAAAAGGCTGGAGAAATAAAAGTCAAGGAGAGGCCACTGACTGGATTTTTTGCTTCAAAGTCACACCCCCTCAGCTGTGAACTATTTCTGTGCCCAACCATCATTCCACACATGTAGGCTGGTGGCCGGAGTGAAATGTGGCACCTGGATATTGAAAATACCTTCGTCCTTAGGTGTTTGCTTGTCAGCTGATATCTCTACAGAAAGATGTCCTACACCTCCCTTCCAATCTCATGCACATACATCTCTCGGATTACATAGCAACACCCAAGATAAAAAGGCATCTAAGAAATGTAGTTTTTAGCCTTCCAGCCTTTTTTGTATGGATTGGTCAGGGGGATAATAAGTAGGAGTGAACGTCAAGTATAATAAATTATATTTAGCCTAGCATGTTATATGCAAAGCAGTATTCTAAGCATTTTAAAAGATTAAAAGATACACAAGACAGGAACTTTTCTCTCAGGAAGCATTTGCTCTAACTAAGAAGACAAAAGACATGGTGAAGAGTTAAACATCAGCAAAAGAGAAGTATTCGTATTCAACACAACAGAAAAGTAGTTATGGGATTGAATGTAAAGTTTCGTGAGTATGGGAAGTAGTAAGAAAACTGGCTTTGTGTCAGGTAAGACACAAACTACTTGCTTTTCTTTTTTTTTTTTTTGGTTCATTGAAACACTTTATTTTTTATGGGAAGTAGTAAGAAAACTGGCTTTGTGTCAGGTAAGACACAAACTACTTGCTTTTCTTTAACTCCTAAGTTATTTCAGTAATGATGAGAGCATTGCCAGTATATGGGGGATTGAGTGGAGGTTTAAAACTCCTCCAGTGTTAAAGCAGACTCACAACTTCAACTACATCTACCTAGCTCTCGAACTCAGTGAAAGTTTCAGCAGCAACTTTGTGCAAATTGTGCAAATGCATTCCCTCATTACAAATTGGATTCTCCTCCTCCACTTGGGGTTAGGGTTATCATAATGAAAAAACCACCACAAAATATAGATCAATAAGCAAAGTAGTAAGCAAAATTGGGGCTTTAAATAAAGAAAGAATAAGAGAGGAGTCTCAAAGAGAGAAGGCAAGGGAAGACACTTATCACAGGCCTCACGAGAAACAGTAAAAATATAAGGGACTGACTCCAAGCACATTGACTGTAGTAGGCAGAAGCCAGAGGTCCCATAAACTAAGGCCCCAAAAGCCTATGAAGTCCACACCTTCACTAAGGATTTGCTTCTAAATGGGAAATTACAGAGATGTTTTCTGGTTGGTGAATCTCTCAGTTTTAGTTTGAGCTTGTCCTTTGTTCAAGGTGTCTATGGCCATATACTCCCCAGTGGCCATCTGCAAAGGTATCCGAGATTCATTCATGATTGACACCTAATATGTGGCACAAACAAAACAGTGGAGAGTCAGAAAAGAGGGATGGTGCTATGAGCTGAATCATGGTGATTGTGCCATGATGTAGTGTAATCTTTAAATGATACTTGATAATTCCACTATCTGCAAAAACAAAGTTAGATTATTTAGAGCACA
>NW_007730133.1:155793-163780 GCF_000696425.1 Galeopterus variegatus
AATATGTGGCACAAACAAAACAGTGGAGAGTCAGAAAAGAGGGATGGTGCTATGAGCTGAAGGCCATGGTGATTGTGCCATGATGTAGTGTAAGCTTTAAATGATACTTGATAATTCCACTATCTGCAAAAACAAAGTTAGATTATTTAGAGCACAGTAAAATTTCCTCCAGTTCTAAGTAGCCATTCCTTGGTTGGAAGGAATCATCATAATTTACGAATAAATATTCTGTAGTACGTATGCCTCTATTTCAGAATCAAATACGTTATATGAAAAATTTTGATCTGTAAGCAAATCCCTGTTTTCAGGATTTCTTTCTGGGTTTCTTTCTTTAGGATTTCTTCCTTTCCGAATTTCTTTCTTCCAGGATTTCATTCCTTTCAACATTTTTTAAAAATCAACTAGTGTTAACAAGAAATAAAGTTTCCAGGATAATCCCATCAATACTTATGGTTGGATGACAAATTTACTTTGGAGCTAAACCAAGGTAAATAAAATATCTTTTTTTTTTTTCCATGCTCAGGAAACATTTATTTTGCAAGTTGCATTACAATCACAATTTTTTTAATCAATATACAACGTAGTTGATTTTCATGTCCCTGTACCAATTCAACATCATATCTGTTCACTTGTTTAACAGGTTCAAGGAATTGTGATTGTTTTGTCTTCTTCCCCCCCACCCCATTTGATTGTGTATTTATTTATTCTAAATAAAAGATCTTTAAAGCACCTTGTCTAATTTGGTGTATTTAACTACAATTCAATCCTACAAATATTTTCTTAGTTTCTTTTGCACATCAAGCATCAAGGTAGGCCGTGGGTACACAGAGATGTGTAACACAGTTTCAATCCTCAAAGAGATCACTTCTTTGGAGGAAACATGCCAAAAAAAAAAAAGGGGGGAAATTACATTTTGGTGGCATAAATACTATACTAGGCAAGTGTTTGAGGCAGAGGGAGCTCCTACAAGGGGCACTAACCTAGTCAGAAAAAGCTTCTTGGAAAAAGTGATGTCTATACTTTTAAATAAAGAGTGCATTTTCAGTATACTAGATTCTCCCCGTAAGGAGAGAGGGCAATAATGCGTTGAGAAGTTGTAATTGTTCTCCCCTGGATACTGGCTCTGAGATTTGCATATTGATGGTTTACTGAGGAGCACTCTTGGCCAACACTTCTAAGAGGGTAAAGGAAGCAGAACCGGGCAAAAGGCAAAGCTGAAGTGTAGAGCAGTTGCAAGAGAGACCTCAGCTGATCCCAAAGGGAGCTCTGAAGCTGGGTGGTTCTTCAAAGCTGCCCTGCCCTGAGGCAAGGGCACCAGGCCTTTGTAACCCCAACATCTATCAGTCATTGGATGTAGGCATCCCCAAAGGAGGAGGCAAAACTTGGGTGAGGCAGCTCCTTCTATCAGTGGCATTTCCTGGGGATGGACTCAACCCTCCCGGAAGCTGTGAGAATGAGTGGTTCCATGGGGACAGAGGGATCTGGACAATTCACCACAGCATCCACCAAGAGTATGAAAACCATTTCCAACAGGCCATTCTTTGGGCTCACCAACAGGTCCCTCTGTTTCTCCATGGTGACATTGGCAGCTAGATAAGCCACACATTGGCAAAAGTCCTGGGTCTTCCATTAATACAGAGTATTTATTTGGGTCACGCATTTCCAAGAGCCAACCTCATTTCCACACTTAAGGCCTTTCTACCAAATGGATGGTTTGGTCTGATGACACGTTCCAGAAGGGTCTTGGTCCAAGAGATCCACTGTTCCTGAAGTTAAAACATTTCCTCCAAATGTCAAATTTTCTTTCACCATTATAGACTTTATAAGAAAATTAGTTCTTATAAAAATTAAAAATACTGTGGCTAATTTTTGAAGAGAAATACACCAAAATTTTACATCCAGATCAGTGTTGCCTGTTCAAGGTGGTCAGTTTTGGGCAATTAGCACTTGACACTATTTTGGAAACTCCTCTTTGAGAATTTATTTCAAAGTCTATGACACATTTTTATGGAAGAATATGACAATGTGGTGAAGAGAATGTAGGGCCCAGGTAACAATGGGTTTGAATTCTAACATTTACCACATATTAGCTACTTTTCCCTGGCCAAATTATTTAACTTTCTGAGTATTTTTTTTTCATCTGTAAGATTGAAATATTAACAACTGCCATGGGACTATTGTGAGAATTAAATGAGAATATGTACGTAAAATTCTGGAACATAATAGATCCTCAGGAAAGGCAAGCTTTTATATAGTTTTATTCCTCATTTCCTCTTCTTTCCTCAGTCAATGGGAGGTATCATAAAAAGGCAACATCTCTCAAATATAGTTTGCATTTTTTTTTTAAATCTTTTTTTATTTTGGAATACTTTCACACTTACAAAATGGTTGCAAAGATAGTACAGAGAGGGCCGGCCCGGTGGCACACTGGATAGTGCGCCGCTTGGGAAGCACGGCGGCGCTCCCGCCCGAGGGTTCGGATCCCACATACAGACCGGTTCCCGCTCACTGGCTGAGCGAGGCGCGGGAGCAACACCGAGGGTTGCAATCCCGTTGCCGGTCCCCGGTCCGGTACGGGGGCAACACTGAGGGTTGCGATCCGTTGCCGGACACGGAAAAAGACAAAAGACAAAAAAAAAAAAAATTTAATTCAATTTATTTATTTATTTTAAAAAGATGACCGGTAAGGGGATCTTAACCCTTGACTTGGTGTTGTCAGCACCACACTCTCCCCAGTGAGCTGCGGGCCGGCCCTAAAAAAAAAAAAAAAAAAAAAGATAGTACAGAGAATTTCCATATATCTCACACACAGATACCTCTATGTTATTAATACCTTACATTTCTATGATATCTTCATTATAATTAATGAACCAAACTATGAAACAAAAGGCAATAGTTTTTTCAGATTTCCTCAGTTTTTCCTCATTTTTTATGTTCCAAATTTACCTTTTTAAAATACCCAAACATCATTTGAAATAAAATTTAGTAAATATTTATATTTATATCAATATAAATAAATAAATGAGGAAGTCTTGTGTGGTTTATAAAGGGACCTTTGCTGCCATTTCCAAAATAGATTTCCAGAAGTGTTTTCATCCCCAGCAGCATCACTGGAATTGGAGAATTGGTTCCCAAGCTAACTATACTAGAAGACTGCATGCATTGGCACATTGGACTGCTTTGCAAACAGGCTTAGCATGTGAGTTCCTAAGCATCCTCTGAAATCATTCTCACCTTCACATCCTACTAACATTAACAGCCTTTCAAACCCAAGCAAATTACAGCTGGGACAAAGAAAGGGTTACCAAAACATACTTCAGGAGATTGGAATCACAAGAAACTGCCCTTATTTAGACTCATGATGTAAACTTTGATCTTTCATAGATAAAATGCCCTAGAGAGTACATCTCTACAGTAAATTTATTTGTCTTTTTTAAATTTTTAGTAAATAAACTTAATAAAAAAATACACCCTAAAACTAATTGGCAGTGATGGTCACATCCTGAGAGACTTATCTAGGCATATTTGGTTTGAGGTTATAGTAAGCCATGGGTTTTACTGAAAGTTTGTGGAGTTGTTTTGACTTAAAAACAATACATCCCTTATGCTGAGACCATGTTTTGAAAACCATTCTCACAGGTCTTCATTTGGCCCCTTGCATAGTTAATGTGCCCTCAGTATAGAATATGCCTGCTACTGGCCAAGGAGCTGGAGTATTCAAATCACTCAAGCATGTTATAACCAAGGATTAACAAAATCTCCCCCTATGCTCCAAAGTAATTAAAATATGCAGTTGTGGGCAGAGCTGAGAATTGGGAATGCACCTGAAATTTCATGAAGACTCATTAAACCATCAAAGATAATCCTAAACAAAACATACTTCTGTGTTTACTCCCTTGGTCTTTGCGTGAAAACGGGACTGTTTGCCCCATCAAAAGTAAACAGATTGGACTTTCACCTTTTACTTTTATAGTAAAGAATGTATGATTTCTTTTGGATAGACATTGCCTTCAAATTACAAGTTTTGTGTTTCCGTATTCTAGAAATACAACAAACCTCAGCTTACAGAGCTACTAAAATCTGGTAGCAAACCTCAGGAAGTGGGAAACATGCTGTCTCTCGTTTTATTTTACAGAAAGTTCAGATGGTAACTCTGAATACTTTTGTGGGAAGAAGAATCTCACAACCTTTATGCTCAAGTCTCTTACGTTGCCTTCTATGGCGATGCTGTCTCTCGTTTTATTTTACAGAAAGTTCAGATGGTAACTCTGAATACTTTTGTGGGAGGAAGAATCTCACAACCTTTATGCTCAAGTCTCTTACATTGCCTTCTATGGCATGTTGCTAACAAGGCTGGTGCCACCTCTGCAATACTCACATTACATTGTTTTCTGACCACAACTGTATGCTTGTAGCAGATGTGTTGATGTAGCAGACTCTTATTTGGGAGGAGAGAGAGCTGCACCACTGTACTGTGGTTTCTCTTTACCTGGACACATTGACAACTTCTGTTGAACAAAGTGAATTAACCACCTGGTTGACATATAAAACAAGAGGGTTTATTTGAGAACGTGTTAGGTAGGAGACATAGGTTTGAGAAGTCTTGAAACATGTGCTCTGGAGGGCAAAAGAAAGTCCAGGACCTTTTTTAAAAAAAAATGTCTGTGTAAAGGAGAGGGTAGTTACAAAAGTTGTGATTGGTTTTAACATTTGTCAAACAGCCTTGTCCATAACGGATTGGTAGTAACAGTTCTTTAGGTCGGTCTTTGGTTAGGGACCTTCTGGTTTGGCCAAAAGTAGTGAAAAGTAGCAGTCAGGAGATTCATGGCTGGTGTTTACCCAGGAAGTTGCAACTTTTGTGATACAGCTGAGTGCAAAGTTTCAGAGTGTTCCGCTTTAAGACATGCCTGAAACTCAAGCTGAAATGACCTTCCGGCTCCATTGTAGGTGCCTTAACTGGACTGATGTTACTTTCCCTCATCATTTCCCCATTCTGATTGAAATCTTTCCTCTGGAAAGCACTGACAATCAACCAAATAGTACTGGTTTTGTTCCTCAGCAGTGAGATGAGTCTGTCCTAGGAAGTTATGTCCCTTGGTGAAGAGGACAGATGGGTGCTGGCAGATGGTCAAGGGTATAGACCACATTTGAGCAACTGGGAGGCTACCAAAACTTAGGCATCAAGCAGGTTAATGAGAATTTTGAGGAGCTGGAGTTTATCGGAGATGCTGAAGGAAACGTTTTATCAATGGACCCCGTGGCACACTCAGGAGAGTGAGGCGCTGGGAGCGCAGCGACGCTCCTGCTGCGGGTTCGGATCCTATATAGGAGTGGCCATGAGCTCACTGGCTGAGTGCGGTGCGGGCGACACCACACCAAGGGTTGCGATCCCATTACCAGTCGCGAAAAAGACAAAAAAAAAAAAAAAGGTCTCAAGACAGAGAGACAATGATTCTGGTGCATTTGGTGGTTTTGAAGCATTGAGACAGAGCATTAGTCACAGGGAAAAAAAGAGAGCAATCAATGATGATTAATATGAGAATAACCTATAATCCTGATTTTAAGAGTTTCTAATTTTTAGAGTAACCAACTGAATACATTGGAGAGCTTAAAATTAAACCACACTGGAGTGAAAACAGAGTGACTCTTTAACGATCTAGCAAGTTTTAAGAGTTTTTCAGTTTGTAATTTAACCTGTGAAGATGAATTAATCTAAATACAGCAGGAGATATTAGTAACAGAACATTCTCCTCCATGGGCAGCAAGAAGATCATTTAAAGCTATGCAGTTGTTAAGGACAATGCAGGCAAGGGAGTTTAATGATCCCTGTTGGGCTCTGATGGTTTTCTGAAGATTAGGCAAACAACAAGAACAAAGCCCAAAATTATAATACAAGAATAATTATGAACAATACAACAAATTTAATTTGCATAATGGGTTTGAACCAAGAGCCCAAACCTAAGACAACCAACTAAACAAATTAAAGAACATAGGGGAACTGAGTGAGACCTATTGTAACCATTGAACATCACTCTATAAATGGCTTGAATTAGGACCATCAGGAACCATCAGTACAAGGGACCATCAGTACAACGTGAACAAAAAGTTGTTTAAGTTACCCACAGCAGCTACTAACTGTGAAACTTTAACTACAGCATTATTTTGTTAGGTGAAAATGTAGGTATAAATAAGGAAAAAAATTAAAGGGGTAAGAGTCTCATTACGAGTTTAGCAAATTTATTGATTGATTGATTGATTTTTGGCAGCTGACCAGTACAGGAATTAAATCCTGGACCTTAATGTCATCAGCACCACACTCTAACCAACTGAGCTAACCGGCCATCCGAAGAGTCTCATGATGATAGGCAGACTTGTCCCGATAGCCTTGGGTGGGGAAAGCTGGACACAGCATGAAGTTGGCAGCTTCTCATCCGGGTTTGTAGTTCGCATGTTTTTGGTTACGGCATCAGGCGTTTTGCATTTGTGAACTATCTGTGGGCCCACTCATCAGGAATAAGACTTGTCCCTTGAAATTTACATGAAGTTATTTAGCTTTGGCCCGTAGGGCTTCAGGAACAGGGCAATTCTCATTCTCCGTTGGAGAGCTGTAGTCAGATATTAGAGAAAACTGGAATTCAGAATCAAGTCCAGTTTACTGGTAGATAATAAAAGGCAAGCAATGAACAGGGCTATGATTTAATAACAGGTGTACTATAGTTTCACTTTTTTTAAAACATGTTTTTCTCTCTACAGTCGCCCCCATTTCTACCAAAGTTAATCACAGTAAGACCAATTTGCCTAGTTACTTACACAAGTGCAACAAGCATAACCACATAGGCCCCTTTAAAAATCATTTTGCTGAAAATTTTGAAAGGAAGCCTCAGATTGCACTTTAAAAACCTTGAAGCCGAGAAGCCAAAATAAAGACTCTAGACTTTACCTGCCTTATTTGATATCTTGAGGTTTGTAGTGTTACTGGGCCCAGGTCCGGCTGCCTGCCCCCTTGCAAAAACAAACCACTCAAAAGTCAGATGTTGGTGAAAGTGGAAGTCAGCCTTTATTCAGGAATACCAGTGACTTGAGAAATGTTAGGTTAACCCATCTCTCCAGTAAACCTGAAGGAGAATGAACAGTCTAAAACCATCTCAAGACTCAGATTTACTGAAGGACTTTTAAAGAGGGGGCTGAGAGAATGGAACGTGGGAAATGAAAAGCAGGAGAGAGGGAGAAGTGAGCTGTGGGGGCTCCGTGCAAGGAGTTAGGTACGAGTCTCACCAATGCTCCTTCTTGTTTCTGTTCCCACCTGTGCTGTTATTTCAGGGTCTGGGTAGTACGAGCCTTGTGGCAAGTTTGCAGCTTCAGGCTCGCTGGAAAACATTATATTTATGTAAATAATGTCATCTTGACCCATAACCAAGGTTCAAAATATCAAATAACCCTGGGAAAAGAGGGAACTCAGAGAAATGCATGCCAAAAAAAACCCCATGTCCTTTCATAATCTCTTACAGCCCATGCACATTTAGGTCCCAACCTTGCTTCAGTCCTGCTTACTCCAATAGTAGACCTGCCAGGAAATGACAACTTTTTACATACTGTAAGTCTAGGAACCCTTGAAGCCAGGCATTTTATGCACATTTTCAATTATGGCATTCCAAAATTATACCTGGCTGAAGAGAAGAGATTCTTATTGAACTTCTGCAAATAACCATATTGCCATAAAAATAAGAATATTCATGAATAATTTCTGAATTCTGGAGGGATCATGTAGAGAGGAAAAGCAAATGTTTTATTTTTATTGTTGTTGTTTACAAGAGTATGCTTTACCAAATTGCTGTAAGCTATAGATAAAGGAAAAAAGTTTCCTTAAATCTGGAAAACAAAACATTAAAATAACAAGCAATGTTCTAAATAAAGAAGCCATAAGAACTGGAGCAGATGGATTCACAGCAGAATTTTACCAAACATTCAAAGAGGAATTGACACCAAT
>NW_007730133.1:165518-169870 GCF_000696425.1 Galeopterus variegatus
AAATAAATAAATAAGCCATAAAAATGTAAAATTATTTATTAGCTTAGTCTTATGTAATTAATTCTTGCTCTGTTTGATAGTGGACCTATTCATTTCTTCATCAGAATTTTGGAAATTCAGATTAATGGTATGAACTCAAAGTTTTTGAAAACCTGTACTTGTTAGAGTTTTTTTCATTCTTTCCATGAATCTTCTGGAAGACACAACACTTTAGGATTATAATTGCTTGCAAAACGCTTTCAAAAGAAAAGTATTTGATTAATAAAGCAAAACTTAAAATGGCCATGGTTGAAGATTTTATGAGTTACGAAATTGACAAAGAAATTTGATTATTTCTCTGGCATACAACTTAAAATAACTGATATTATGACATAACATCTATACATACACATATCAGATCTCTAGGAACTTTATACAATTTGGGGACATATATTAATAACATATCCATATAAATATAGCTCAAAAAAGGTTAAACATTTTTTATATTGACAATGCTTCCTGTATAACTTAACATGTCAGATAAACATAATTGGTTTTAATACCTCTTTTTTACTCCTTTTTTCTTAGAGAAGTTCCAGGGCCCTTCGGAACATTCTAAAGTTAGTTAAAGGTTAAAAAAAGACTTAATTTGTAGAATTTGATTTTGGAAAGCTTGTTAAATATCAAAGGTCTAAAGCAATTAAATAGGATCAAAGATTATTATGAAGTAAAACCAAAGTGGCAAAAGATTTCAAAGGCCACAAAGCAGAAGAAATTATCTTGATAAAGCACGGAATCTCTGTTCCCTAGGTCAGTTACCTAAAAAAGGTAAAGAAAAACCTTTCACAATTTTCTAATTGACAGCAGATTAATGCTTCGAGAAAAACCTGTTCTTCCAACACAGGGGACCAAATTCTAGCTGTACATCAGTGTTCTTTTGATATTAATGTATAATTTTTGGAAAAACACAAATAATTTGGCAGTGATGTTTACAACTAATTGATCTTAACCAGTTTAATATAGATTTCTGTTTCTTCAGCAATCCCACTGTTTCACTTGACTAGCCTAAAACATAAATAATTTGCTTTTAATATTAGCCAACTTGATCACACAAAATTCATAAGATTAATCTTTTTCTATAACTCATATAAACTTTCAATTTTATCCTGTACTTCCTTTCTTATTTTGTTTTCTTTATTTTGTTTGTTTTTTTGCTTTACCTTAGGACAAAAACTTCTCTGTTTTTTTTTTCTTATCATTGTTACCACACAAAGTTCTCTTTTATGCAAAAGAAAAACTACTTTTTCCTTTTAATTTTCTTTACCTTAAAACATATAGCCTTATACTTACAACTTTTTTTTTACATCTCTTCTACCTACTGGTTTCTTCCTGCCTTATTTCTATTTACTTTCTAAATTCATGTTTTGAAACAACCTTTAAATAACCTCTGAATTAGACAAACTATTCTTTTTGCTTAACAAAAATATGTTTTCAATTTTTTCACAATTTTTTTTTACCAAAAATACATTTTACCTTTCTTGAACACTTTTCATACAGAATTTTCCCTTATTTCTAGTAGTTTTAGCTATATTAATTAGTATTTTTAACTCTCAGCAGCCTTAATTTTCTATAAAAACCTAGAAAGTAAGCAATTTTGAACTATTTTATAATATTGGCAGATGAAAACCATTTTCTAATTTTTATAAAGTTTTTTCAATCATTTTTTTAACAGACCCAAATATATTCAGCTTTTTTTTAGCTTTCTTATACCACATCTTTAAATAAGATGTTAAAGTATATAAACTTAAACTTATGTATGACAACCAACGTTTTAATATTTTAACTTATTTAGAGATGACTTAGACATTTATGATGACCTATTACCTAACATAACATGACTTTAAGATTTTAAGTTACTGAAAAGAACTCTGAAACTATGACAAGTTTATGCACAGACATTTATGCCATTTAACTTACCTAACTTACTCTTTCTAAACAATTATATTTGAATTGCTTAGGGAAAACAAAGCTAGCCATTTAAGTTAATTTTTTTCATTTTGAAAAAAGTAAAACTAAGCTCAACCTGCATTAACCAGTCTATACCAAGGCCTTTGAGATACTGTACATAGGTATCTTCCTTAATGTTTCTCTTAGTTATCCTGGGTCCTAAGTACCCACGTGGCATCCAGGATGGTTACAAAGAGCAAAGCCTGTTTGGATTTACATACCAGGTGCAGAGCCCAGGACAGAGAACGCAGCTACAAAGATAATGCTTGGAAGATACAGCCGGTCCAAGCATGGCCAGGAGGCAGAGCTGGGATAGGGACAGTAAGACCGTACCAGGTGCAGAGCCCAGGACAGAGAACGCAGCTACAAAGATAATGCTTGGAAGATACAGCTGGTCCAAGCATGGCCAGGAGGCAGAGCTGGGATAGGGACAGTAAGACCGTATTGGGCTCAGCTTTGTCTAGTAGCTGCTGGCGCATGTGCTGTGCACACATATGTTCCCAGGCCTCACCATGCTCACCCCTCTGGACCTCATAATTTAGGGGCTCAGAATCAAAGACATAAACGCAAAACAAGATATGTGCAAGGCATTGCGGGAGCCCAGCAGCCAGTCCTCACAGCTTTAGCTTCTAAACAAACTAGCAAGTATTAAAGATATCACAGAGGCAACAGTTTTATGACCCTAGGACATCTAGCAGTGACAGCATAAATTTGTCTGACTAATAGGTAAAGTGTTTAATTTTGAAAAGATTTCATTTAATTTTAACATTTTTTAAGCTAAATTTACCAAGAATTATTAGAGTCATTTGAATTCAGAAAATATTTTGGGCTTATATACTTAAATTATAAGTGTGCATTTATTTATAAGCCAGTTTAGTACCATGTAAACAATATGCAAACACACACATGCAGATACAACATACAGCAAACACATAAAAACACAGACAAAAACAAACTTCTTACAGCTTTCACTCAAAACTTCTAGCCGTGAGACAGATACAATATAAAACTCACTAATTTAAAAAGACAGTTGGATTCAAATCATGCCTCTATGAATAGAACAAGTTAAAACTTCATCTGTTCCACATGGTTGCAGCCCTTATCAGTTTGGAGAGAAAACAGGGTAGCAAATTCATATTTCAAAGCACAGAGAAAGAACGTAAGCTTTTCCAAGAAGGAGTTTGGGTGTGTCAGTAAACAGCCTTTAAAAGAAGCAAGAAAAATTTTTGAAATCTTTTTTGAAGCTTCTGGGTGGGTCTAATTTGGGTGTCCTTATTTTAAAATGCACTTTAGCCCATCCATGACCCAGAGTCACTCCCAAAAATAGGCAAAAGAAAGAGAGACTTAGATAATGCATTGAGAGTTGGCAACAGTTGGTCTAGCCACAAATAAGGTGCAACCCACTTTTCTGTATGACCATATTCTTGGGTCTTTCAACTTTTTGACTGGCTGCCTACACACACAGGCTAAAAAAATGGCATGCCCCCAAACAGATGGAAAGTCCAGCCAAGTTCTCAGGACAAAGAATGAGACAAATAGGAAAGTGATATCTGTTTCATGGGAGGAAAAGCATCAATCTTAAAGTTCATCTGGGATGTTCTACATATTGGCCATCATAATTCTAAATTATTTTTAGTAAGATTTTGCCACTTTTTGTAAATATTTGCAGCTTCCAGGACCATAATTACACATGAATAAAAGCAGGCATACTGGAAGGCAGAGTACTCAGATCTTTACAAATTATACAAATTAGGAATTCCATTTTTATGTAGGGTCTTGGGTCTCTTAGAGCTGAGATTGCTTTGGTTTTTGAGATCTTCTTGACCAACTTAGCCAATGATTTTCCAGTTTTATCTGACAGAATCATACACTTGAGTTTCCCCTTACCTGAGCATGTGAGGGAAAATTTTTAAAAACCCACATACCTGTGATTCCAAAACCTAGAGTTCACACCCTCTGTTGTAATTACCACTTATTGCAATGGCTGTTAGTTACCTATAAAACTGCAGCCCTTTTTGCCAGCGACTCATCAGCCACTGCAAATCCAAAGGTGACATGCTCTGCCACAGCACAAACTAACCCTAGGTGACTAAGGTCAAGAGCTCTCTCACAGCTCAGACTAATCCCTGGTACCCCACAATTGTGAAGCCCCAGGGCCATTAGACTCCAGAAGTGGAAGAGGAGGTCTAAAGGATAAAAAGGGAGTTAGGATAATGGCAGATAAACAGGAGGGTTTGGAGAGGAAAGAGGCAAGATGGTGGCAGCAGATGGGATTGGATAGGAAGGAGAAGGGGGAAGCGGAGGAGACTAGATGGTGGAGGGTGGAGGGAAGGAGTCAGCAGAAATTACTGGTGCCTCTGAGGACC
>NW_007730133.1:171620-173796 GCF_000696425.1 Galeopterus variegatus
TCCCACCAGCAGTGTGCAAGAGTTTCCTTCTCTTCACATCCTCACTGACACTTTCTGGTTTCTGTCTTTTTGATAATAGCCATCCTAACAGGTATGAGATGATACTTCATTGTGGTTGTGATTTGCATTTCCCTGATGATTAGTGATCTTTTCATGTACTTGTTGACCATTTGTATGTCTTCTTTGGAGAAATGTCTATTCAAGCACTTAGCCCATTTTTTAATTGTGTTATTAGCTTTTTGCTAAGTGAAATAAGCCAATCACAAAAGGACAAATAGTGCCTGCTTCCACTTATATGAGGTATATAAAGTAGTCAAAGTCATCCACTTACCAGCCATCTGCCAAAACAAATAAATAAATAAAGTAGTCAAAGTCATAGAAGCAAAGAATAGAAGAGTGGTTGCCAGGGGCTGGGGGTGAGGGTAGTGCGGGAGAGGGGAATGGAGAATTACTAACCAATTGCTAATCAGCAGGTATAAAATTTCAGTTAAGCAAGATGACTAAGTTCTAGAGATCTGCTATCCAGTTATGTGTCTATAGAAAATAATGCTATATTGTACACTTAAAAATCTGCTAAAAGGGTAGAGCTCATGTTAAGTGTTTTTAAAACAACAAAATAAAGTATTAAAATATTTTTAAATGCAAAAAAAGAGAGAGAGAAATAAACAACATGAATTTGCTGGTTCCCTCGCCAATGAGAGAGGTGATAGGCAGGGAGAGCTGACTGAGTGGAAGTGTGGGCAAGGCCCATTTAAATTCTACAGGCTAAATCATGTGTTCATATCTTATTTAAATAATTTGTAAGACTTGTCTCTAATTCTTAAAATTAAACATTAAGCAACATGAACAAAAGAAATATTTAGCAGAGCTGTTGTCTTGTGGAGAAAAGTCATCAGTTCATTAAAAAGGAAAAGAGGAGACACCTTGCAAGGATATATTCTTTCCAAAGGTCAGTTACAGCGGTGCATGCAGAACCTGTTTGCCATATCCATTATCTCTATTGAGGGAGTGTGGCTTTGGCCATATTTGTATGATTAAGGAGCTAATGAATCACCTTGCAGTAGCTGACCTCTGAATTAGACCTCCGTGATAGTTCCTGTCAGAGTCAGTGGTTTGTAAAAAGCAGCTGCTTATCTGCAGTCAGAGCAATAAGCTACATTTACTACATTTACTAGGAGCTTGGACAAGAATGCATTTAAAAAAAAACACAACACTTAGTTGTCAAACAGTGGTAATATTTGTAATTTATTTATAAATGAAGATCTTAATTTACAGAGTATTTGCCCTCAACATATTGTCTCATAGACATAGGGTGCTTAATAGCAACTTCAATTATTTTTCAACTGCTTTATCATAAAGTTCTTCTTTCCAACATAAGAAACTTTGGCACTAAATTTATAATGTAAGAGTCTTAAGATATGATATTAAAAATACCTTGGCACTATAGGTGCTTATTAACTTAAATGAAACAGACTGTTAATATTTAGAAATCCAATATGCATCTCTCAGTTCTAAACTAAATTGGAAATTAGAAAGGAGAACAGGTTTCCAGTCAAAATTGACTCCTGAGTTTTTCATATTCATAAAAGCGAATTATAAGCTTTGCTCCATGGAAATGCAAGTAGTAGTCTGCAATTTTGAGACTGGGCTCAAATATCCTCCAATTCTAGCCATGCAATTTATACAGCATCACACAGCTTCAGGTACCTCAGCAGTGAAATGAGGTGAACATTTTTCTTGTAGGGTCAATTCAAGGATTGGATAGAAAATTGCATGTGAAAGAACCTAGCAATAATGAGCACTCGTTCGATAAAGATTTTTAAAACTAAATTTGTCTGCTCTCAGGTTTTCAACCTGTAAGAACAAATAGAAGCCAAGGAGTTTCTTTTGACCTAGAAAGAGGCAGCCTCTGACCTCAACACCCTTCACTTCTTAAATCTATTTTTCATCTCTTCCTAATCCTACACAACATCCATTACCACAGATCACTTTATCAAACATTTCTGCTGTTTGTAGAACTGAGATATCCATTTAATATCAAAGAAAGACAAAAGACTTATTAGGAGTTAAAACAGAAGTTTCCTAAGAGCAGTGGATGTGACTTACTTGTCTTTCCAACAATGAAGCACATAGAAATACACACATAGGAAAAGCTCTGAGATGTTTGCTGTGAAAA
>NW_007730133.1:174587-177006 GCF_000696425.1 Galeopterus variegatus
GGCAGCCTCTGACCTCAACACCCTTCACTTCTTAAATCTATTTTTCATCTCTTCCTAATCCCACACAACATCCATTACCACAGATCACTTTATCAAACATTTCTGCTGTTTGTAGAACTGAGATATGCATTTAATATCAAAGAAAGACAAAAGACTTATTAGGAGTTAAAACAGAAGTTTCCTAAGAGCAGTGGATGTGACTTACTTGTCTTTACAACAATGAAGCACATAGAAATACACACATAGGAAAAGCTCTGAGATGTTTGCTGTGAAAAAGATCTCATAATCACTTAGCCTCTCTGAGCTTCATCTTGAAAGTTAAGCTCATAATACCCCTTTCCCAATGCTATTAGAAAGACCAAATGAGAGAACGTGAAAAGGTCTGCAACAGTAGCTGGCCCACATGTGGCATGTTATTTGAATTGTTGACTTGAATCTCAAGCTTTTTCAATGTAGCCGGCAAGCTAAGAAAAACATTCTTCCTCGACATTGTTTNACAAATCCTCTTTGAAAACTTTCAACCTGCCATGAATTTGACCTGCCATTCTGTGACCAAGGCTTGATTCTGAATCACCAGCTACCTACACATATCAGTAAGAACCACTTTATGAAGACATAAACTGCTAATGCTTCATCATTTTCTATATTCAGGACATAACCTTCACTACTTTCACAGGTAAGAGAGAATAAAAGCAGACCTGACAGTTGAGCACAGTCTGTTTGGGGCAGCCTAGTCTCTTTTAAACAAATGTCTTGTGATTAATTCTTCTTTCCAGAAGACTGCTGTGAAATTTGATGTTATTCTCACATTGCTTCTTAGAATTTGTCTGAGTCACAGAACTTTCATTATGGTCTGGTCTTTAAAATATTTGTGTCTATCTGTCCAGATAACTGGTTGGTTCGGCCCAATGCTAATCCCACCTGAAGTTAGTCCTATGTGCAAGGTTAAAGTTCAAAACAGAATGGCATGGGGCAGCAACCAGTCAGAGAGGACGTTGACCCCAGCACCTGAGCTGGGTTTTGGAGACCACCCCACTCTGCTTCCTGTTGTTTAGCTCTAGGGAGGGGGGCACAGGGAAGGTAGCAGAGATAGGGTCAGTGTGGCCAGTGAATGATGGGCATCAAACTCAAGACAGTAGCTATTAAATACTTTGTATTTTGATACCTCAACAACCAGTAAGGCCAGACCGGTGTCTCCTGAGTGAATGTACAGAAAATCAGAAGACCCTAGTGCATAAGACATTGACTAAAATTCCTGTCATTAAAAGACAGTTGTAAGGACAGGATTATGGGAGTCTTGAAATCTCTATTTAAGTGCAGATTACCTAAGAGAGAAGCTTCGTAAGGCATTAGGACCTATTATAACATTGGTACCTACTAGTTAAAGACACAACTAGTGGACACTGTGAAAAGCTGGGCAAAGCCCTGGGGGACCAGGGACTCTGGACTAGAAGTTTGCAAAGCTGAGGGAAACAAAGACAGGAGGATTCTGGTGTGGCCTGGAGTCCTCAGGGGCACAGAGAATGTATTTGATGTCACCTTTCTGACCAGCATACCCCTTTCTTGTCAAAGGATCCATGCAAGGTTGTGCTATCAAAACTCAACCCCAGTCCATAGGCTGAAGCCATTTCTGGGTTGAGTTTTTTCCCCTATTTTTCTAAGTAAAGATGAGTGAGCAAATTAATTCAGTGCTGCCAACCCTTCTCTAACCTTTTCTTAAAAACATATTGATCAACAGTTATTTAAAGGTAGCCCTTTTAATAGCCAAAACCTCTTACAGAAATTTAGATTTCCTTGTAAGCAACCCATCACACCACTTGTTTTAAAGATGTTTAAGGAAGTGGCTCAACTGAACTCGTGTGGAATAACCACAGATGGAAAGCAAAAAGATGAATGGCCAACAGCCCAGTCTTTCAGACCCATATAAATGAACCGCTACTAACAAAAAGTGGATTAGATGGTTTCATAACCCACTTTCTGATTTGAACTAATTTCACATTCACTCACTGAGCAGGAGGGTAAAGGGACCTCTGTAATTCAATAAAGATCGTGAGCATTCTGATCTTTGTGAGTGTATATCTGACAACAAAAATAATTTTATTGTAGAATCACTCCCTGAACAATGTTTTGCATGCCAGTAGGACAGTTTATGAGTTAATTAAATTCAGTTATATTGAAAAACTTTTCTCCCTTGCTTTTCAATGCATTTGATTTTAACATCATATTACAAAGTCTTTAATATTGATTTTTTTAATGGAATTATTGATCCCACCACACAAAAGTGTCATTTTTCCCCAGTTGAAAAATATAAAATCTCATAGCTACATGTCACCTAACACACAATGTATATGTGGATACTAACATGGTATCTCTCTTTAGAATGCTCTATGTTTGTGTGTACATGTGTATACATGTGTGT